>NW_027110755.1:189408-193839 GCF_000696795.3 Halyomorpha halys | reverse complement strand
ATATACTACTATATAAACAAGAGAACACCCGCATTAGATAAGTTTTCTTATTCTATTCATAGCAAATGTAACATATCAGGCTTCTTCATATGGACAATATTATCAAGAAAGTCTATTCAACCAACACACCATTGGTAAAGTTGTACTTACTTTATGATATTCTAATAATATTAAGAGATTCATGATCTTTATTTTAATATGCTAAAGGAAAAAATTGTGTTAATGTGCGAAAAGAAGGAAATATAACTCCATATTAACTTCTTTTTGTATATAGCATCTAACGAGGTTGGGAGTATGTAAGTAGTACTGCTAAATGTAGAATGAAGTCAGAAGGCAGACCAGCTGAACTCCACACCATTTTGTCTGTTGTCGTTTTAATAGGTTAGTTGTTCATAGATTGTTTGGTTGGTGTTGTTTTTGTTCTGGACATTTTTAAAGCTTAAAAGTAGGAGAGGAAACAAGGAACAAATGAGTTGGAGGAAAGATGATGTGATGAAGCTGCTGGAGATTTTATAATCTCATAAAGATTACAAGGTTACAAAACAAGTTATCCAGAAAATCCGCTAGGAGCTCCTCTACTAGTTAATGCAATGTAAATTACTTGAAGCCCTACATCTACAAGCATAACCACACATTCAGAATGTGAAATTTTCTATAGCTCTTCTGACTATCAGAATCGTATTCACTGCAGTTTGTTTAACAGCGATTTCATCTAATTATTTCCAATCAACACTGAGACGAATAAATTTAATATTACAAGCAAGTAAAGTTGTTCCTTCTAAGGCATGCTGCAGGGTCAATGCTCTTTTCTACATGGTTTTAAAGATAGCCATCAAATATAACCGATCGCTCCCAGAAGTATTTTGAAAAATACTTTACGTTTTAAAACCTAAAGAAAATAACGAAAGAAAATTTTCCTTCCAAATCTCATGGTACTCAACAAAGATGGAACGCATTGCCAATCACATAGAAAGCACTATCACATGAATTACACCAATATTTGATGAGGTGCACACTGGTTCAAACCATATTAAATAGGATAACTTGATTTTTGTCATCATTCCTTCTGTATACAATAAAGATGGTGAGAAAAGTGTCAGATCAAACGAATAATGTTGTTTCTAAGTTCGAATTCTGTTGTTTTTTTATTAATCTAATTCTTCTGAAAATAGAGTATGGATCCAATGTAAAGGTACAAATTACAATATACGTTTTTATTTTCTACGACCCTAGTAGACAGTGACAAAATCAAATTAAGTAGCTTTGTTTAAATATATTATTTATCCCATATATATTACATTTCTAAATAGGGTTTAAACAAAACTTTTATTTGTGAAAACCTGTTTTATAGAGAAGATTTGGATCTACTGCTGCTCTAAGACCCCGTTTCTAGAAGGCCAAGTTGGCTCCCTTGCAGTAAATAGGCTTTACAAAACACCTTCATGTTCCCATCTTCCGATGGTCATAAGGATTCCAGGGCCTATTAATATTTTCAAGATAATTACAATTAATTAAATAAATTATTACCTATTTTGAGGTCTTGGTAGAGTTTCCTCGAATGGAACGGGACGCTGGGGTAAAGTCGGAGAGTCTCCTTAATGACCATTTCCAAGTATGTCATTTTTTGTAAGTCTTGCATACTAGGCGGTCTTCTATCATTTCCAAATATTTCATCTTGTTCTTTAAAAGCCTTTTCCTAATTTTTTCAATAAAATAAAACAAACACAAACAATATATAATTCCATATAATTTTTAAAATAATAATTACCTGTACATCTGGATGAGTGGCGAGTAAAAAATGTGAGAAGATAATTGAAGCTGACACAGTATCATGACCCTAAAACAATAAATCAAACTAGAATAATTATTTCATTCAAGTACTACTCAAAAAGGGAATGTACAAAAGTAAAAAAATAGAAAGAATACAATTTTTGATTTTACGAGTTTTGTCGAACTGGTTAGGACGAAAACATACTAAAAAACCTTTCTAGAAATTCCTTTTTTTCGGTTTATTACTAACATCTCGGACGCTATGTGACCTAGCAATGAGGCCGTCCTAAACAAAATTAATTCGCCAAAATGTGTCAAAAGATTACTAATATTCGTTTGTTTGTAACATCCCACGGTTCCCAAAGCTTACAATTCGCAAATTCTTAAAAAATAAATATATGTTGCCTTTTCACTAACTGATTCTAAAAACCTTTGGTCCTAAGTAAAAGTCATCCGAAAATAAGTTTTAGTGCATTAATCTTTTTGCATTAATACAGTCTTCTAAATAAGAGAAAAATAACAGATCTTTACAACAGTAACAGCTGTGAAGTTGGTGAATAGCATCTTCACAACTCCGACTCTAATGTGGACCTCCACATCTTTCTACGTGTCCTTTCCGTTCCCCATACCTCACAACATAGATTTGCTTTCTCATCAGGTACAGATATAATTTATGATACAATCTAAAAAACACCGTTCTTGCAAGAGGTCCGTCCTAAAGACAAAAAAATACAACATTTATTCATTCCATATCGTTTCAGTTTTTTTTAATCTTCTTTATGGTATGTTTCTGTCGTTCTGTAATTATACTTATTTCATACCCTTCCATTTTGTTATCAATTTAGATTGAGTAAGTCTAGTATAACTACTCCTTTCCGGGTGATGGGGTTCACCATCTGTCTGAATTGTTGAAAAATTAAATTATTTCATTGTCATTTGAATTCTTATGATATTTTGCCAACGTCGGAAAGTCGAACTAGATTCAATTTTGTTGAAGATCGCATTTTCCGATAAACGCAAACTGTCGGTTAAATGAGTGCTGTAAAGAAATCATTTCTTTTATTATTACTATTGGTACTCGGCGTAAATTTTTGCTGTCTTCTTCTGTAGAAACGTCTCTTTAACAATTTTCCTGAACAACATAATTATCCATTGATAAATCATAAGTTTCAGGAGAAGAGATAAGATCCTGGACCCAAATAATTAATAGAGCCTGTTGCTTTAGCTAGCACGAATTTTAGTTTTTTGGTAAAATGTGCTAAAATCAAAGCGTATCTAATGTTATGCTCAGATTCTTTGAAGATTTGTTCGAGCATCCATTCAGCCGAAACATTTACAACTATAAAACGTTCATTGAGAAATGATTTCAGAATTGAATACAGCTGCTCAGGACATTCAAAATAATTTAACCGCTGGCAGGCTAGACTGAGACTTTGAGCAATCTATTGATATTGCCGTGGCGGTGTTCAAATTGAATTTGCGATTTACCTCGTTCTGAGACCCATAAAAGGATGAATTGAAGATAAGTGTTATTGAAAACCAGCCTGTTCTTGTGGTATGACATCGCATTGTATCTCCATGCAAGTGTTAAAAACATTTACTAAATGATCACTCCTTTTCCTGGGAATTTGTTGCAATAAAATGGTCTTTATCTCAACACATCTTGGGGGAGGGAGAGAGGAGTCGATTTCCTCGAGTTCTGCAAAGAAGCAATTTTAGGTTTTACGGAGACACAAACATATAATTATTTTCTATATTTGCATTTTGTAATAAGCTATTGTTTCCTATACGTCTCGCGATGTCTTCTTTGTATTAATTTTTTTGTTTCTCACCCTATTAACTTTATTATCTCAAAAAACCAATACATAAGACAAACAAATAGGTATACAGGTGTATACATTATAAACATAATTATACTTTATTTGCCTGAAGGGCAATTTAAGGTAGGATGTGGGATCTGCTGTTTGCAAGGGACCACTGTGGCGCTTACTCGCCTATCAATTCGCCGCCTGAATTGTTACGAGTGAGGAATGGTTGGGTTTAGACTAAGTGAACTTCTTCCCTCGGTGAGCCCGTCGACCAAGGGAACATTGCCTTGCCATCTCCCAGGTCTTGTATCAACATTAACATTGATCAATCTCCTATAAAGCTAGTGTAGTGAACTTGCTTCCTCGGGAATGTTGTATTAATAAGCCGAAACAACAAAAAATGCTCTAGGTCATCCAATTACAACAACCATATATCATATAGCATTAAAGCTTACCTGCATTCAACCATCATAATTGACAATGGAAAACTCAAACCTACAACCATACACAAAAAGGAAGAGGTCTTAGGAAGAGGTAGTAGAGGCTTCAAAGTGAAGCATATAGATTGACACGTCTCTATTTATTTACACGTATTGATTAGAACAAATCACGTAAACTGTGCGGAATAGCTAACAAATGAACAATATCAACCTTGTGACAAATTTTGTCAGGTTTAATTTTGTTGGGCGTAAGTTTCAGTGATACATTCGAATAATCGAACTTCTTTTAATACTTTCTTTGGGAATAGAGCCCTCTCTAGTCTGTCACCTCCTAGGATTCAGGACATTAGGACTACTTAGGAAGTAAACATACTAAGTTTACTTCCTAAATAGTCCATAAACATACTAAGTTT
>NW_027110755.1:177200-189348 GCF_000696795.3 Halyomorpha halys | reverse complement strand
CTTCCTAAATAGTCCATAAACATACTAAGTTTACTTCCTAAATAGTCCATAAACATACTAAGTTTACTTCCTAGATAGTTCAAAATCCTTAAATCAAAAATAGTTTTCTACTGTAATCATCCATAACCCTTAGTTGAATGGAATAAATCTAAATTTCCCTATGATATTAATTTAAGGTTAAAATAAACTTATTAATTTTAAAGGCAAAAATATTTCACCAATGTTAATTAGTTAACAGGTTATACGTTCCAGCTAAAACTAATATTGATGAAATATTTTTGCCTTTAAAATTATTAAGTTTCTCCATTCTGTGATTTCAATATTTCAGAATCAATTAAGTAAGTAAAATTCATTTAACATTCTTTGGCTGAGGCAATCCTTTTGATTATATCGGCCAGTGCCTTGTAAGAAAAAGGCCCAATGTCAAAAACTTTGAAATTTGAGTGAACTACTGAAAAAAATTGGAGTAGGAGTTACGTTGATTAATAAGAGGGAGGACATTAATATCCACAATTATCTGTTGAGACTGATACTGATACTGAGACTGATACTGTTTACAAACAGACTTTCGTTTAATACATTAAAAATTAGAGATTTCATATAAACCTTCTAAAAAAATTTAGAATAATCTAAGGCAAAAAGACTAGCCTTTCATAGCTATAACATTCTGTTCCTGAAAGAAGTTTAAGTTACTGCTTTATTTCTTGACTCATCATAATAATATTTAGAAAAAAAAATAAAAGTTACGCATATAAACAAACAAGATCGATAAAAAAAAAAATTGAAGCGTAATGTAATCAGAGCAAGCGATTGTCTGAACTGATAACGGGATTAACGCAAAAGACGTTACGTTTGTTTTTGAGTGAGGATATGTGATTCATTTATGCCGATTGTAACCTAAGATAAGTCTTTGGCATTTCGTAACTAAATAGTTCTTGGAATATTTAAAAGTGCTGTTTTTGTATTAAATGTTTTTTCGTAGAAGTAAATTACGTCAAGGTAATAACTTGTGTAGTCGGGGTCAAGTTTTTCATTTCTTGAGAACGCCAGTAATTGAAAAAATAGAGGAAGATATTTAGAAAATTCAGGATTCATTTATAATATTTTCTAATCCCTGTTAAGACTATTTCAATGGAGATAAAACTTATTCCATACTAAAGATCACTTAATAGCTCATTAACTCAGCGAGTTTAATCTAAATATTTAGAGTTGTTTAGGGGTGTATCGAAAAAATGTGAATAATCCATCCTGTAAAGTGGCACTTTAGGTTGATCGATTTAGCGAAAATGTTTGTCACGTTCCATGCATTTTTTCACCATAAATATGCAATTTTGCACGATTTTCCGTTTTCGAACTATGCTACACAAAGATAAACACACAATTTTGCGAGTCTTGGTTATTTGGTCTTACAGGACAAAACTGTGTATTCCCATCAAGAACTGGAATTCGCATTTTTTTAACGTTCATAATACTTTTTCTTTCTACATATTCCATATATAGCTAAGTGAATGTAAAAGGATAAATCAACAAAATAATTAACATTACACATAACCGAATCAAGTGAACCGTACCCGGTAAATATCATTGAGGTAAATGAAAAGGGCATATAAATTATTAAACGATAATGAGGATTAATTGGACGTAAAAGCAGTCGCCCAAAACATAGATTGTGTTAATATTGACCGTTTGGAATTTAGAAGATTTGTAGGTAAAGATGGTGATTACTTCATGGAACCCTTAGTTTCTCTAATCTTTTAATTATTACATTTAGTTTGTTATATTTTTTCGGTAATAAAAACATGGGTACTCTGATTTAATTACGAATCGCCAAGAAGTAAATTTAAGCAAAACTCTGAAAAGGAAAAATCCCCCTGTCTCTAAACAACGTCCAAATAATATGCACTGAGGACAAGATATATAGCAGAAATTTTGACGACTAAAAATATCGACCCCTTAGAACTAAAAAAAAAATTGTTTTTTATATTTCCAACATAAAGCTTTTTTGATAAAAATCTCCCCCCAATTATGATATTTTAAAAAAATCAACAAGAGAAATATACCAATTATTTATACAAATTAAATATTTTTTGTCATGTCAATATAATTTTCCAGCTCCGGGCATAAAATAAAGCAGTTTTGTTGTTTTCTTCTATGGCCGATTTGACGAAACGATTGATTATCTATTTCAGATCCATATTGATATATCTATATCCATTATTTGATTTTTGTTTCAATTTATAATCACCGAAAAAATGTTGACCGAAATCTGTGACAGACACACTTTGCCTATACTTGTAAGATAAAGGAAGTTCACAGAAACTAATCATAATGTAAGGATCTGTAGATCAATTACTATTCTATCCTACCTCAAACATAAAAGTATCCACTTCTTCTTGTATATCGGCTTCGGAAAATAAACCTGGATTGGAGTCTTCCACTTCCAAAAGTAGATCCAAGAATGCTTTTCTTCCACCTCAAACAAAAATCATTTTTTTAAAATAAATAGTAGTTATAGAATTTAGTTACCATGCTGACATATTTTAGTTAATATATTATAATATAATATAATAATATATATATGGTGTGAAACTTTATTTCAACAATGACTAGAGACCGGAATTTTCGAACTATTGAATCTTTTGTTCCCAGCTTCAAATTCCACCAATCCTCTACAGAAAGTCCAATGGAAAAGTCTTTAAAAAAAACACTTATATTATTTTGAGGTTTTACTCTTTTTAGGCTACATTTTGATTTATATATCGCGGTATGTATGCCAATATGTATTTATTTATTTTAATATTATATATTTTTTCCTTACTTAATTTACAGTTAAAATACTGATAAACTGTAGGCAAAGTAATGGATTGATTAACAAAAGAAGAATCGAATTCAACTAAAAAAAAAAGACAAGTAAACAATAACATAATAATAAAAGTCTCTGAAGAATCAGTTTGTTTTTGTTGGAATTAAAGGAGAAAATCTAGGGATAATTATTATTGTCCTTGTAACTAAAAGGAAAATAAAATAAAATAGTTAATAAGCTTATTATAGAGAATGTTAGTATTATAATTTTGACTGGAATTCCTACAGCGCCACTAGCCCTACATTCTCCGTCTGCCTTTGCTGTAACCAGTGGGGGAGAAAATATATAAAAATGTAATTTCCATTGGTTACAGCAAAGTAATATTATATTATATTATTACCTATAACCAATGTATATTACTTTAAATAAAAATCAATTGCTTTGATCTATAGATACCTATATATTTTTTATCAAACTTTTTAAATTTTTCTACGTTGAATAATAATTTGTTAGTTTTTTGGTTGATGGTATATTCGTCTATAAATACACAATTAACATTAAAGCGGAAGAAAATGCTATGAAATCTAAGGGAAAATTAAAAATGGAATTCTGCTTGGAAGGATATTTTTAAAAACCCCTTTTAGTTTTAAGAAGTTGTAAAACTCCGGCCTTCCTTTATTTAGCTTTCTCATAGCTCTTCAAATGTTGACAAAATTTTAGGTTTTTAATCGGAGTATTTTAGTTTTTTATGTACGTTTGTATAAGTATAGAGAATATTTATTAAGTTTATTTGATTCAAACAAGGTTTGGCTTTCCATGTATTAATATTATAAATCCAACGATAATGTTGATATTTGAAAGGTCTTGTATATTCATTTTGAGTTTTTACTGCATGATTTTGCACATTATGGGTTTTTCACTGCAGGCAAATCCGGTCTTACCCTTTCGCTTCGTTCAGAAGTCACATCAGATAGACAATGTGTACACCCAACATCCTCAGTTAAAGTTTTTAATTTTATTCTATTTAAACTTAAAAACGCTTTTAATGGCTAACAACAAATCATGGGACCAAGGAGAGGGTAAACTATGATTAAATCCAAATTAATCAATTATTCGAACCATGCATTACTTCAAAATGTAATTTCAATCAAGAGTTCAATTTCAATCAGACATCTGATGATTTTTTAAGTGACACCTTAACCACTTCAATCTACAAAATATTAAAATTAAATACTTAGATAACTTACTTTTATTTCCCTCACCAAGATGTGATTTTTCTGATTGGTAAAGCTCCTTCCTCTTCCGTATCACCTAAATGATAAAATATAATTGGAAGATTATTGATTGACCGTGTGTATAGATGAATGGAATATGGTCCGGGTGCGGTAAAAAAAAACTCAAATAGTAGAATTATACTATTTTATTGAGCCAACGTGGGACGAAACGTTGGCTCAATAGAATAGTATAATTTTCTACTATTTGAGTTTTTTTTTTACCGCACCCGGACCATATTCCATTCATAAAATATAATTATTTTGACAAGGGAACACGGTTGTATTTAAACGAGATCGTTTTGTTGATAAGTTAGGAAATACTGTGTTTTAAACAAAGAATAGGTTCACAGAGCAATAAATACTTGCTCACTTAGTTAAATAGTTATGATTAATTATTAATAATTAATAATTCTCTAACCTCAAGTTTCTCAAACATCAAAGCAAGAAATGCAACTAGGATCACAATTGCTGGAACAACTTCATCGCATTAGCCAACAAGGTGTGGGGATACAAGCATTATATTTCTTGTTGATAATGATAGAGAAATAACAAACTTGTTTTATGACACCAAATTCCGTGTAAAACGTTTCTCTCATTACTAATAAGTATCTTCATAACTCTGTCTTCAGTAGTATGTCTTAGGTAAAGACTTCCAATAACTAACATGACTGTTGATTCTGCTCAACACCCTACTGATCTATAACCTTTTTTACTTTTTTAAAATAAAATTTCAGGAGCTTTCTAGTCAACAAGAATTTATTATACTGTTCTAAATCTTGAATAATGACCCAAAAATTTTCTGTGGATAGTTCCGAAGTCCAAATGGGAGTGCCTAGGAGAGGGGACAAAGAGGGAACCACTTCACTGATGACAGAAAAATTCAATCATGAATCATTATCTTTTAAATGTTTTAAGAACATAAGAGATTATGTAATAATTTAGCGGTTGTTGATCATGAATAATTCTTAACATTACAGGAACTTAATGATTGCGGTTAATTGAGGTCGGACTAAAGTAACGATACTTACTTCTGTTTTCCCTACTTCATAATTTTATGGACTATTATTTTTAAACAATTGTTAAAAACACGCTGAAAGTTGGAATTTCTATTTAAAAAATATTGTTATTTATGAAGATTTGAGAATCGTAAACCAAGAAATGATGAGTCAATTTTCTTTTAATCTCGGATTCTTATTAGCATTTCAGCATGTTTGACGCCTGCCGCGGTTGGTAGGATCCTTCCTACGCTGCTCCACTGCGAAGAGGGGGAACAAAGATGAATTTTTTCTGACAGTGGTTATAAACAAAAAAATTAAAGTAAGAATGGTGAAAAAATAACAGCGTTTCGAAATATTATACCTCATTTTCCGGTCTATCTACCGGGGCGTTCTGTTCTTTCACTTTTTATTCCATAGAATAAAAGTTTTTGTTTTGTTTTAAACCCCGCCTTTTTTCTATGGTTGATAATGCGTGTTTCAAACGAACCGTTTCAAATGACTGCACCTTATTAACATGGTTCGTTAGCTATTGTTTAAACTTCATTGACAATGTAGCTACTACCAGAGTACCTAGTGGGGCCAGCTAGGGGCAGCTGCCCTCCCTCTAGAAGTGGAAGAAAAAATTTTTTTCGAGAAAATACTAATAGTAATAACTAATAAGGCACTACAACAATTATATATAATTCTCTCAAAATTTTGGTTTTATTCACCTTTTCCGTGATGAAATGTAACGACTTAATTGACTATGGCTTGCCTCCCTCCCCCAATTGACTATGGCGAACCCTCCCCAATTGACTATGGCGAACCCTCCCCAATTGACTATGGCTTGTCCCCTAATTGACTATGGCTTGCCCCCGTATTGACTATGGCGCGCCCGCCAGGTTTAATGATAATTCATGAGTAGTGTTAAAAAGACAAAAAAAAATTTCTTTTTGAAACCAGCTGCAATCAATTTTCTTTGTTCTAACTTCCCCCACCCTTTCCCCCCATAAAGTTTAATTTATTCCAAAAGCGGTCCTATTTTATAGGAATATATGCTGCAGATGAAGAATATTTTAGTATATTAAGAAAAAAAGTTGGTTTGGAAAAATGTTGGTATAGTAAGTATATTTTAATCGTGTCACCTGAAAATTGGTTCATGATTGTTAGGGTTCTCTTTAGGAATAAACGATTCCTATATGAGATAACAGTATCTCAATGATGACAGCGAATGATCTCCATTACGAGAAAAATAGTTCACCTGCAAAACATTTCCTACATTCTATTCCAAATAGAATAAGTGAAAGGAATGACCACTGATACCTTTCCAAGCTATACCGTAATCTTCTGAATCTGCTAATATTTCCCGCAATGGTAATTTATTTTAACATTTTCTATTACGGGATGGAACCACCATGTGCTGATGTAATAACTAATAAGTAATATTATGATCATCATTGAGAATGTGAAGAGTATTTTTTCTTGCAATTCCGGCATTCTTTAGATCATCTCTTTAAAACTGTCACAAAATGGCTTTTATTGAAGTTATTATTACTAAATAAAATAACCTAATATAAATGAAAAATAATACGTATTTTAATTCTGGTCATGCTCAATTATTGAAGTAGTTCCAGCTTCATTAATTAATCCAGCATTTGTAAGGAATATGTATACAAAGATATAGGCACACAGATATAGGGTACTTTCCAAAGAACCTAGCAGCTACATTTGCAATAAGTAATAATTAACTATATACCAAAAGTTTTTCTACCAATAGTATTGGCTTTTATTTCCAATTATCAAATGGTGTTTAGTCTGGGTCTTGTTGGCTATTAGCTAACCGGCTGGACAAAAGCTTCAATACTTCTTCCTGCGTAGTGAAAATTAACGGTTGAAAAAATCTGTCTAGATAGCAATAATATTTACATCAGTTTTTGCATAACATATAATATAAGAAACTGTAAAAAAGACATTTGATGGGAAATATCTGGAATCTAATAAGACCAATCTGGTGCGGTGCGTGCATCATAACTAACAGTTCCCAAGTTTTTTGTAGATTAGTCGGCTCATGTTGAAATTCTCACTGTTTTTGTGATTTTCGAAAAAAAAAATTTTTAAACAAGAGTTATGAACAAACAATTTTTATAAAAGTGACAATTTTTAGGGTTTCCCGAGGTGGGAATAATAATAAAGGCTTACCAAACCTGAAGGTTCCAAGCTGATATCATCAATAGTCCTCTACATACTGTTCAATGACACCCCTCCAAACCTAAATCTAGTCACCAAAGCCAGTCGTGACGCAATCCTCCTATCTACGTTTCGGTCAACCCCTTTGACGTTTATTCGTCGGTTCAGTGTTTATTTTAATTTTAATATTGTAGTAGAAAAGATAATTCCAAAGAAGTTATTAAATTTAGTATGCATGTGCATGACCCCAAACTTTTCATAAGGCACGAATCGGCAATCATTATTCGAGTTAAGTTCGAGGTTCGGTCGGGTGTGGAACAAGGTGATCCTTTATCACACATTTTATTTAATCTAGCATAAGAAATGTGGTATATACTGAAAGTTTAACTTTAGGTGGTAATATACCAGTGCTTGGGTATTGTGATGATTTGGTAGATTATGATGATATTATTAGGTACTGATAAGGTGGGAATAACGAATATAAATTCTGTTCCTGACAAGAATACAACACTATAAAGAAGTTGTTATTACATTTCAACCAAGGATGCAATATCAGTTTCGTACGACTTTCCGTTTTTTTAACTAGGTTGTTCACGCACACGCACGTAAATACACAGGCCATTTCGTAAGACTTTGTACTTAAGTGAAATGTGCATTTCCAACAACTTGAAAGTTTGCACGAATGCAATATGTTTCCTTACAATATATTTCATATTACTGTCATGTTTACATGTGATAACCTAAATACTTTTATTTAATAATACGTTTTGTTAATAATGAACAATAGCCTCGGAGAAAACGCGGCAAAGGGCTTTTGTTTTATTTTATTTTTTTATTATACATGTCGCATCCAGAAACATCATAAAATCTCAAATTTTTTGAGTTGATGTTTTTCGTTGGTTGATTACAACGACCAATAGCGATATTAAACTGAATAATCAATAACAATACTGCAAATAATAAAGCAATATACGAATTTATATTATTGTTTTTATGCCTATATATGTATATATTAGTATATTTTGTTACTATTCTTGTTCTTGTAATAAATGTTACAATTTAATGATTTTGTAAAATATAAATTAAAAATTAAGATGAAGTTAAATGCCTGCACAAATGAAAAAAAATATCTTCGATAAAAAAAAAAAAAAAAACTAAGTTGTGTAATACTGTTGATTTTTTCGGATGGAGAGTGACAAAACATTAACAATTATTGATGGATCTAAAAAAGAAAACATCTGGAAAAATTTAATTGTTAATATTGCTTTACAAAATGCCTTCGACTAAATATATTAAAATTATGAATAAAATAAATATCTGAATAAGTGAAAGCGTACCTTTTTTGAAAACGAATGAAGAGTGTCAATACTTTTGTAGAATTTCTTACCAAACTTAGATCGGCGATAAATAAAGTCAGAATAGAGCCAAAATGTGAGATATCTTAATACTATTCCTTCTGAAGCACTGAAACAAATCAAGCACAACTAAATTTTTTTTTTTGTCTTCCTCACTACCAAAGCTTTGTATACATGGAAGATATGACAAAACATTACTTTCTCACATAATTTTCACTCGCACTTAAAGTTTTAGACATTGAAAAATAAAAATATGTCTGTAGTCAAATTTGAGTATGATTTGAGGAAATGTTTCTCCAATTTTGACAATAATTGTGTGGGTCTATGTATTATATCTATTTTATCACATTGCGTCATCTACTTATGCTTACGCGAAATAGATAAATACACAAACAGGCCAAATAAATAAATGTAAGCAACAACATTTTTAATTTATGAAAGACTATACCTCAGGAGGATGAAAAAATATATCTTAGAGGACGCAGGGAGGAAGTTGTTCTAACCCGCTTGAGAAGAGGCCATACTGTTCTCCCGCACTCTCACTTGTTCAGAAAACTGCCACCTCCAACGTAATAATATAGTCTGTCCATTCTCATTTAATCCGTATTAAAGATATTTTTGAACAATCCCCTCACTATTTAACGACAATAAGCAGTATAGAACTGACCCCAAATTTATCTGAAGCTCTCACAGATGAGGAAGCTAAAGCACATTGACTTCGGCCCTTAAAAACCTATCGCCTCCTTTCCGAATTATAGCCTTTCTTCTATTTTAATTATAATTTTATTATTATTATTTTCTTATAATTTTTATTTATTTTGTTTTTAATTTTTACTATTTTTTTAAGTGTGTGTGAGTGTGGAGCTTTTTAATTATAATAATTCATAGGTGTTGATAACCAAAAGGTTTTACGCCCTTTAAACAAGACTAAACAACCAAAAAACATATCTCAGGAACCAGTAAACGTTAAGATATGTGTAAGCACTGAAAGTAAAGGTTATGATTTACTTTAAAGGTTCTATCAGAGAGGTAGGAGCGGTTAAAAAGGAAATATTTAGGAGGAAGGAATTGACGAATTTGTAGAGGATGCCAGACTCGATCAAAAGCTTGATCAACATCAAGGAGGACTCCCGTGCAATACATTCCGCGCTCCAATGGGGAAGATATGACATCAACTACTCGATGACTCTGTTGTATGGTAGAATGGGATGTTCTAAATCCAAACTGGTGGTCAGGAATAACATGATATGAGTCAAGGATTGGATAGAGGCGTTTTAATAAGACTTTTCTAGCATTTTTCCCATAGTGGGCAGGAGGAAAATAGGTAGGTAGGAATATCCATTAAGTGGCTTGGAGGATTTGGAAAACCTTTTATAAGATATTGTGGTGGCAAGATTATTATTATTAGATCAACGTCTTCAGCGGCACTAATCGACGTTAGCAAAGAGACTGTTTGAAATGGATTTGCCACTGTTGAAATTATTATCAACATTTTTATTTCCCAAGTATGTTTCTTTTAAATCTATTTTATTTATAATTCTTTTAATGTTTCATTATTTTGCATTTGTTTTAGTGGCAAACCCATTTGAAACCTCTCACCATATGATCAATTAATAATCATGAACTAGGTGTTTTTTTCGTTGTCTAAACAAAACTGAATATTTTTGTTGATAATAATTATGACTGTTTCTTTCTATTTTCAAGTGTAATAGTATTGTTGTTTTGAGAAATAAAGAGAGTATTTAAAGAGACATCTTTATCGTTAGCACAGGAACACGCAGCAAAACATTTCCCAAGGGTCGAGAGGAAATAGGTATATCGGAGGGTAGCATTATAGATATAGGTAAGGAATAAGATGGCTTTACGAGGGAGCTGTTTTAGGATATGGGATGTGATAAGATCTTGGTAAGGAAATGTGAGATAAAAAAATATATAAATTCAGTAAAGAAGCAATATTTAAGCATGTACTTTGTAAATATGTATCTTTGAGCCACACTAGATGAGTATTTTTCGAAACGTATGTGTATCAATAAAACTGATATAGCATAATCTATTTCCCAATCGTAACAATCCCCGCCAATTTCATCAATCTCAGTTCAACGATTCGATGGATTAAATCCATACACAAATTTGACAACAGACACACACGGAACAAAGTTGTCCCCGTGCGTCTGAAACGTAAAATATCAATGAAAATTGTCTATTCTGTGGACATTTTTTTTTTATTTCATGCATGAAAACAAATCTATTATATAATATATCAATAAAATTATAATCATAAATGTTTATACAATAATAATATAGATTAATAACTTCACTTTTTAATTGAGGTACGTACTCCTTTATCGCTTTGATGAATGCATTCTGTTCTTCGTTGTCAGTACTCAATGTTACTCCCATTGCGGTTTCTGAAAAGCCAAATAGTATTGTATTATTATATTTTCACAACAGTCAGTATATATATTTATAATTGTCAGTTGAAAATTATTGATTAGATTAATATTATGTTGAACTGATTGTTATTGCTCTAAAAGACCATAATAAGTAACAAGAATGCGGAAAACAACAAAATCAGAAAAATGTTAAAAAATAAATAAGAATATGATGTTTCAAGACTTCAATATCTATATCAACTCCGGTGATTAAAGAAGTAAGCTTACCACATATTATCTTGAGCGTTGCCATACTAATAGGTTCCTGAATGTCTATAGGTTTGCCTCCACTTTCTAATAAAGATGCAACATATAGCTCTGAATTCTTCGATATCCCTCCCAAAAAACTTTCTAAGATCTTGAAATGGAAACTGGGTGTCAAGAGTTTCCTTCGAAGTCGCCATTTATCACCTATGAAACAATCAAAAGTGGTATTATATCTTTATTCAGAAAATGCATATCATAGTAAATTTATAATTTTGTTCAATAGAAAAAATGAAACATATTCACATGAGATTATAATATATGGTAATATATCAATCTGTTAACGAATTGGACCAGTCTAAAGAAGGAGATTATACAATTAAAGAAGTGGTTATGATGTGCAAATGTTCCTTAAGCATCATCATACGACTTCGGGAAACAACTTTGTCAATCTAAAAATGCTTTTAAGCCTATAAGTAAGAGGCTATCAAAATTAAGTAAGAGGAAAGAACAATTATTAAAATAATAAAATATATACGAAAATCTAGTTAGTAAATAAATGTACAAAAAGAAAATTATTAACATTAACGTAATGAAAGAAGTGGGAAATGAAACGTATGTATGGTTAATTAAATATGTTAGTAAAATAACAGAATTAAGGAAATTAAACTATAAAGTTATATAACGTAAGTATGGAAAAAACAATGAGAAAGAAAATACACGTAATTAAATAAATATGTAAGTAAAACACTAGAATTTAATAATCTTCATTTTGTACATATATTTACTAACTAGTTTCTCATTTATATATTTACATTTATACCAGGGCATTCAAAAAGTCCTGTCGTTTTTCGTTTGTTCGTTGTTTATTTTGATTCTAGAGTGTTTGCTAATTAATTCCGTTCAATACAACTTT
>NW_027110755.1:147841-175880 GCF_000696795.3 Halyomorpha halys | reverse complement strand
AAAAAAAAAAAAAAAAAAGAAAAAGAAAAAACCAACTTCAAAACCGCATTTCCCAGCACAATACTTACATCAACTCCTGTAATCAACTTGCATCTAAATTATCAGAACACGCATAAAACCTGAATCATACTTTTAATTTCGACAATCCTTCCATTCTTGCCACTGTCCCCAACTACACCAAACGTCTCATCTCGGAGTCCATTTACATAAATTTAACTGAGAATTCCGTCAATCATAAAGTTGATAAAGACTGCATCTCCCTTACATATCGACACATTTTGAACATAATAAAACCCTCATAATACTTCTTTTCACTTCGTTCTGCATTTCAGAAGCCCAGTTTCTTGTCATATCTTTTATTCTTGTTTCTCTAAATTCTCACCATTTATTTAATTATTTTTATATTTACTACCCTTCCTGTTTCATTTATATTCATGTATCTTATCTCTTAATTTATATTCATCTGTTATCTTCTTAATTGTACTTATATTATTACTTTATTATTAATTTTCTATTATAATTTACACTTCTCTGTATCCCCACTCATTTGGTATATTGTCAGTTGGTATATTATATACATATTGTATCCCATTATTTTATACTTTATTTCTCCGTTGTTTTTCTATGTTATGCTATGTGTTTTTTTTTTTTTTTTGGTTTTTTTACAATGTTTACTTTAAAATTATTTCCGTTATTGTGGTGTACTAACTGCCATTCCCACTCCTTCGAATACAAACGCCGCAGTCTGTTTTTTGACTTCAGGTAAAAACAGGTATGAATTCTGTCTCATCATTTGATTTTATTCTTTTCTTTTTTCATCTCTTAATTTGAACTTTCTTTAATATTTCTTATCTTATTTTATCTCTTATTTATCTGTTACTTATTACCCTTTTCATTTACAACATTTTATTTTTCTTATTATATTTTACTTTTCATTGTATACTCCTGTTATGTTCCACTTATGTTTTTTGTTTTTTTTTAACTATCTCAAGTGTTTGTATCTTTTTTAGCCCTGCAACGTGGGGTATATCTTATATACTATTTGAGTTTTTTTGACCGCATCCGGACCATATTATATTTTATTAATTGTTCTTTCCTCTTACTTAATTTTAACTTTATTCTTCTCATACAGGCCTTATCTCATTATAATACTTGAACAATCCATGTCTTTCAACACTATTTATGTATCCATAATGTAAGTTATGTTCTAATGATTCCATATATCATTTATTCATTGGTTGTCTTGTTTTTTGTTCCGCGCCCTGATGAAGGCTAGAAATTCTGACCAAAACCTTGGCACTAATAAATTAGCTTTTAGTATATTCTTGTTCTTCACTGATCGCACCCTCAACCATCTTCTCCTCATCTATATCATCTAGGCTCAACTATCTTCTCATTAATATTAATAACAATTATGTACTCATCTTAATAAGCATTTTTTATTAACTTTATTTCAGGAGTACATTCAACTTTACAGATTTGAATAATAGGAACTAAAAACTAAAATTTTCCTAAAATACACACAGTATCTTATGTAAAAATACTAATATTAATCATTACAGCACAACAAAATTATCACACAATAAAATTGATTATATATTATCGAAAAATTTTCCAAACAATAATATTTTGATTACAAATATAATTAACGTATTATTAATAAGGTGCTATTCATTTTACCAATCCTGTAATCGCGAAATGCTATTAACATTTCTTACATTAATGCCAACTTTGAACAGCTGTATCTCGGAGATATTGATATATTGGATTAACAGTGACCAATTTTATCTTATTTCGTTTCAAATTTAATTTAATTTATAAACATATCGAAATCAAAGAATACCTCCACAATTTGTTAGCATACAATAGGAGGAGTCGAAACCAAAACCTTAAAAAAGTGCCAAACAACCCACCAATTGATGTATTGCGAATTTGTGCAAAAGAAGACAGAAAACACAATGCATTCCATTTGCACCGACAAATACAGCGTACATCACAATACACTGAAAAGGCACATAAAAGACATATTCCCAAAACATCTATTTATGCAAAACATTTTTGCTTTCTTCAAAAGAAAATATCTTACCAAACATTGAACTCTCTTGGAACGTTTTGAGTATTGAGAAACCAATTGGATCTTACTTTGTTGAAAATTTAGGCAATTTTAAAAAAAGTAAATTTTACCGTTTAATTAGAGAGTGAACATAAACGATAATCTGGAGGTATGTTGAGGTCGAAAACTTTCTTCCATCGTCTTTCTTCCTTTGAATACCAATACTAAACAATCATATATATACTCTAAAATCTAATTAATATTTTGGCACTACTAACCAGTCGATAAAAGCAGACCATCGTTTAGCCAAGGTCTGAAGAAAAGATATTCCCAGAACCCTTTTGAAATGTGAACTGAACTGCTCAGTACTGGCTGCGAAATAGGGAAATCAAAATAACATTATAAATAATTAGATACTAAAAATAGATAAATAAAATTAAAATATTTTGTTATTAAAAATATCATGAATACATATCTCTCCCAGTGGCAGGCATTAATAGATATCAGTCTTGGCAAAAGAGTAAACTAATTGAAATTACATTTCACAGTAATTAGTAATTCCAATTACTTTGGTTCAAATAATTATCGTAATTTCAAACTATTATTACAATTACAATGGTCCATCAAGTAGTTGAAATTACTAATCAAAAGTGTAATTGAAATTACTTTCTCCCCTAACACTGATAGAGATACCTGATTGTTGGCTGATGATTCTCTTCGGAGATTATATGGTTAGCATTGAGCACACACTGCTTGATTTATTTAATCTTGTTTTCAATAGGTTTAAGTACATGGTTCCAAATATGTCTAGAGGAAATGTAATGCTTGAATCAAGATTATTTCAGATTTACACTTAGCAACCAAATAAGCATAAACTGGAAAGTTGAAGATAGGAAAAAAAAGGGTCAATCCATGACATCATCTAACGATGGTTAGACATGTCTGGACATTTTTTTTTCTACCTATACGTTTGAGTAATGTCACATAAGGAATTTGAAGCTAAATAAAATAACAAATTTAGATATGGACAGGAAAAATATGTGTTGGAGGATGATGAAAGGTTAGTATTGCTCGAATCTTCTTTTATAATAAGGATTTTAAGTTAAATTTTGTTCCTTAAAATAATATAATAGTAATGGTTAATTAGAGGAGTGGGGAAGCTCGGAGAGTAAGGCGTTGCGCTATTAAGTAGTAAGTGTAATCAGTGTAGTTTAAATTTTATCCATGACAAAGAAGCAAATATCAGTTTTAATTATTAATCACTTTCCTACTCGAACTGACCGAAAATGTGACTAAGAATAACCATGGATCGATTTTTCATCGACCCACTCCTAACCACCCCGGAGAATTCCGAAACTCACAGGGTTGACTCACGGCTACAGTCACAGTATACATAATTATCTACAGCCGGATTCGAACCCGGGTACTTGAGAGTTAATAGCGAAGCGCCTTTCTTACTGAGCTACCCTACTACTCTAATGAACAATTATTAATGTCCTCTAATTAACCATTATTATTTTATTTGAAGGAACAAAATTTAACTTTTTTTGATTTCTTAAAATTCTTGTTATAAACCTTTCGAGCGTTATTAACCTTTTATACAACACATATTTTTCTTATCGATACCTTAATTTGTTGTTTCGTTTAGCTTATGTGATATCCACATACCATTAACCATTTAATTTTATAAAGTTATCTTCGTAATTTTGAATGTACAATTTTCATAGCAAGCTTGAGTCTGTTCCAGCAGTCAAAACTTGATCATCCTAAGAAAATCAATTCATTCAAGGAAAATTTTACTTACGCAAGCGTAAATTTATTTGCTTCTGCACCCCTACATTCCGATTTAGCCAAAAATTGTAGTGAAATAATATATATGGTTTGGGAAATAATTATAAAAAGGTTTCGTATCAATATCATTAGATTCCGTCACAGGATATTGTTTATCCATGCGAAAAACACTTTTCTGGATACATGTATGTTTCAGCAACGGCGTGAATTTTATTCTCAGATGACGAACATTAATTAAAGCTTGAAATATAGATAAACATGGTAACAATATAGATATCAATTTTTATACGGTACGCAATATAAATAAACATACAAATGAAAATTTCCAAAAAAAGAAACCTTCAAAAACTCAAATTAGACAATAAAAATGAAAGAGAAAAAAGAAAATAATGAATGAATATTTTATAATCAATGTATATTATTTATATATCGTTTAGGGAAATTTATAAAACATTAACATTCTAAAAATAAAGCAATCTTGACTGCACCACAATTATTCTTACCCTCAAATTTTATCCACTAATGAAATAAACTATGTCAGTTATATGGTACAAAGAATTTTTAAAAAATGACTATTAAGTGTATAGCAACTAAGCGGACTTCTTTCAGGGTTACTACTAGAAGGAAATCAATAAACAATAAAAATATAGCCTCTCACTTTACATCATGAGTGAACCAATATCAATTTGAGATAATATTTGAAAACATTTTTATTTGATTGTACTCGAGGCGGGATGAGCACGCCTGTAAACACCCTTTTAGCAAATTACAATCAATAATGAAATGTCAAGGCCGGACACGCGAAGGTAGATTCAGGTTTTCTAGGTTGAAATATTTTACTGATGTGGTTAACACTTTACAAACATAAACAGTGGACAATTTGTCTCTTATGTTGAATCGTCGCGCCTCGCTGGTGATCGGAGTTTACATTTGTAGTTAAGTGAACAAACAAGCTTACTCTTTTCCTAACACTTATATTATGAGTTGCAAGTTTCTTGTCAACTGCAAAATGCTCTTTTAGTGTCCAGTCATCTTACAAATAATTAAAATAAATGTTTGAACTTCACATCATTTCTTAAAAAATATTCTCAAGGATGTAGGTAAGCAAAGAATTTGCATTTACGAATCACTATTGAATATTGAAATTTTACATAAGCAAGGCTCATAAAGAAAGTATCATTTAATGAACAAAATTAAATCAATGGTAAATAACATGAAATTGGATATTAATAAGTAGAGACCAGATTTTCATGCAATTGCATCTTTTGTCCCCTAGCTCTCAAATTCAGTCAAACTTCGACAGAAATTCGAATCATGGGAACAACATTTTATATTGCACAAAATCGCACTTTTTGGGAGTTTTCCACAATTTTGAGGGTTTTTTCTCTGCATAATAGTTATGTTTTTTTCTCTGCATAACGTTTTATAGTTTTGGGGCAAACTTTGATTTATTTAGCACAATATTTAATGCTTGAACTAAATTTCTCATACAATACATGAATAGGTGTATGTATCGCAATATTTATTTTTTTATCGCGAATCGGCCACTAAGGACCGCGTGAATATTAATGGTTAGGCTTCTTTTGGAGTCTTGATTTTTTTTCTTCTCATCGCAGTTTCATGATCCTCAATTACCTTTTTTTTCTTTCTTCGGACCACTTCGTACCCCCTTTTTTTCCTCTTTCAGTATTGGTGAGATCTTTCAATGTTTTCCTATACGTATCTCTATCTAGACAGTCTGTACCTGAAATTTTAAGTCTCTTTAATTCCTCTTTCAATTTCCTTATGTATCATCCCATGTTTTTGAAGCTAAAATGTTTTTTAAAGATCTTCTTATTCAATCTTTGCACCTTCATCCTCTTCATGTGCCCACAGAACATCAGCCTTCTGATTCTCATCTCGGTTTCCTGGGCCCATAGATTTTTCTTAAGATCCTCCTCTCTACTTTTAGCAGCTTTTCCAAGTTGGGTAAGCGTGTGGACTCCACCCCGTATAAAATCACAGGCCTTATCACAAAGTTGTAATGTCTTAACTTTGAATTGGAGGAGAGGTTCTTCTTATTGTAAATTTTAGATTTTTGAAACTCTAATTTGGTGGTTTTCTCACGAAGCTCTCTTTCTCAGAACCGTTGTGAAAAATTATTTCCCCCAAGTACTTAAATTTTCTAGTCACTTTTATTTTCCCATATTCAGTGTTTACTATTTTTATTTATTCATTTTATTATATTTTCCTTGTTTAATGTATAGTTTAAAATTTACAAATTTGAGGTAAAGCAATGGATTGATTACCATATAAAGGGTTGAAGTCAACTTGAAAGAACAAATAAACACAATTTTGGTCTGATCAATAATTAACTTCAAGTTCAATACCTGTATAATAAAACTTTTTAAAGTTCTTCTACATTGACTTATTACTTGTTGGTTTTTGTTTAATGGTATATTTCTGTGTAAATATACAATTGTGGATTTTGCTTGAAAGAATATGTTTAAATTGAACAATAAAGTTGATTATTACAGGATTTGGCACATTTTTGGTTTTTTACTGCACAAAAATCCAGTCTCTATAGATAAGTACACTTTTGTTCTAGCAACAAATGTTAAGAATCCTGTGGGCTAAGTAATAAATAATCAGTAAACATGGTACAATTTGCAATAGAAGCCTTGAAAACTGTTCGCCAGATAATTTTGGCATGTTTTAACAAGTTCTGAATATAATTTCTGAAACCATTCTTGATTTTATGGTTGCAATAATATTTTTTTTTTTTTAAATTAGATGGATGCTGTATATTTGGTTTAAACACAAATCATCTGAATGAAGTTATTGATTGAGACATACCAGGAGGTAAAGATGAAAAAAGTATTTTAATTTATGAGGATCTATTGTTAGCATTAGTATAGCAATATATATAGAGGTCCAAACCCAAATTAATCTTTTTAAAAGTTTAATAATTGTGGAAAACCTTTAGGTTTACCAACATAATTCAATTTTGATTTGTACCTCATTCAAAAAAGTAGTGTATGACCTCTTTAATAAGATTTCTTCTAGTTATTATTATTATAACATCAATTTAGGATTAATTATCCAACTAAGATAAATGTTTAGACTGAATGCGTATTGAAATAACTAAAGTTCCCTCATGATATGCCGGCAAATGCACATAGATACTGAGGTAATGCAAAAACAACCTACCTCCACCGACTCAGGTTCCGAAAGTAAGACATAAACGTTACCAAGCATCTCCACCTGGACTACGCTGCCGTATGTGTCGAACCATTCTTTGAACAAAGGTAAAATATCTAAAACAGAAAAAAAATTTTAATTAGTCCAATGTCGATGACTTCCTGCATCAAATATTTTAACAGTAATCTATTCACATGCCTGTCTGTAAAGGAAAAATCAATTTTTTTTTTTAAATATTTATTTATTGCTATTTACAACTGTACATTATAACACATTTAGTAAATCTAATCTAAGTTAAATTGGAGTGTTACAGGCGTGTAGAGAAACTACCCATTGGTAGCTGGTCTCGTGGCCATCTTCTTTTCAGGCGCCTCGGAGAATTGTCAGGAATGGAACAGGATACAAGATTAGAAACTAAAAATGAAATTAATTTCCATTTTATCAATTTTACCACCATCGTTTCCATTATTGTTTTAATGAATCTGAGATAATGGCGAGGTGATTATCGAGTAATGAAGCTATAAAAATCCAAGGTTCTCTAATGCACCTTTAATTTAAATTTTACAGGCATTAATATTTATATTTTCAATCGGCTGAAATGAAAATCCCAGATGCTTATGGAACGGAGAATAAAGATTTTTTTTTAAATTATGTTTATTAATTAAAACTTTATTAATCCCAGTTAAACTAGATAATTTAAATTTCTTTATACTGATTGCATTCTATTTGTATAATCCGATAAAAATGCTGATCTTTATCTAATAAGAAATAAAACAAGAACAAAATAAACAGAATTACTTTATAAAAAACTAGCAGAACAGTAATGGTTCGCTATTGTTAGATTTAAAGATGTATACAGAATAATGGAATTGAATGTTTGATATAAATTAATAAATTTAGTTAAAATTAAACATTTACGTATACATTATTATTATAATTTGGCAACATATGCAATAATTTGCATTTTATTTATTCATATTTCAATTTATGAAGCAATATATGCAATAAAGAACAATACAGATTTTTTTTATTATGTTTTATAAACTTTATTGATATTGTTTTTCATTTCACTAAAAAACCCAAGACTCTAAATCTTATAGTGATAGAGCGGAACGTTGTGGCCTGGGTGTGGGTTACAAATTGAGAATTCTTAAAAAAATTACAGATACAACACAAAACCTTTGTGTTCTAAACCAAAAAGAGTGTTGATTTTTTAATGGATACGTGGATTTCAGTTGTCATTACTGTTTCATTCAATTTTTAACACATTACAATGCTCTTCAGTATTCCACGTTTTTGATAACTCCTATTGGCATATGTACAAACCAATCTCTCAATTTTCCTATAGAGGAATATATGACGCCTAATTATCCTTCATAAAATCCTGGATTCAGTCTTTCTTTGAACCTGGAAAGTGGGCTTGTAATTGCCAGTTATTATAATGCTATTACCAAAAGAAGTCATTAAAAATCATGTCGAACATACAGAATATAAGAAAAGAAGCAGCTCAAAATTTCATTTTTTGGAAGTTTAAATGGTTGGACCAGCGACGTTCCCAAAGTGCTGCTAGCTCTCGAGTATCAAACGAATCATAGGCAAGATAGATATATTACCAGCAACATGTGATAATGAAAAAACACAGACATGGGAAGGAAATGATGAAAGGGTCACTCATTTCAAACAATTTTCCTTGGGTCAGTCTATTTTCCCAAAGAAAAAAAACAAATTTTCGTTCCAGTAGCTGATTTCCTGGTGTTTGCTATCATTGCCAGTAACCGTGAATTTTAATATAACAATGTTTGTAATCTCACTGATTATATTATTCCAATAAAGACCTTAAAAATGATACATTTCTTAAATGAGCCCCTAGAATGGTTGGGAATATATAGCCTTCAAGTTACAATATTTCTAATAGAACTTGCGAAAATTCAAGGTTTCCAAAAAATGATCGAGAAGTTCAACTAATCGCATCTTAGCTGATAATAGTCCTATATCAGTAATATTTTATTATATTTCCTTTGAATCTATGTGTTAGTCTTACTCTCGTAAAATGTATCTATTTGTTTGTTTTTGGTAAACTGATCTACTGCTGTGAGTATGAATGATGGTCTGATCTCAAATTGCCGTCTAATATTGAATTTGTTTAGCGGGTCACTGAAGAGGATCTAGATGGGTTAATCCCGGAGAGCGAATTTGTTGGTCGGGTGAATTAAAAAATTGTGAAATGGTGAAATTGGAGGAGCAGAAATCAGAAAGAAAATAGGAATGAATTAAAGATTTGTATTTGTTAAACAGACCGAAATTGATTGTAAAAGGAAACTGTAGGGAAAAAAAATTATTTATTATATCTTATTATTATATCTCTTTATATCTGATTATACCTTGTATGTGTAATTTATATATGTCCGATTACGGATTGATAAGTATGCTGTGTGAGATAGCAACCTGATGTATTTAGGCAGCATATATAAATAAAGTATTTCTCTCTCTCTTTTTGAAACTTAATCACTAACCAAAAAATGTCTTCAGTCAAACAAAAAACGACGGGTTTCAGATTATAATAAAACAAACATGATTGGCTTTTTTTTATTGAAATAAAAATCATTTGACCTCCTTTACTCCAAGCATTACAAGGTATCTATAATTTTTTTAATATAAAATCATAGTATGAAATCAGTAATATTTTTGTCTTATTCATCAGAAAGGGGCTAATCAACTGACACATGATAACCGCGATAAAATGCATAGTTTCTATGAGTGCTACAAAAATGTTCAATTTTGTTAATAATTTTTTTTTCATCAGAGAAATCAGAGATTTCAGTAGCTTCCTATGGCGGCACGGAACATTTTGAAAAAACAGCATGTAAATCGGTTCAGTAATTGAAAAGTTTTATTATGGACACACATTCGAACCATATTTATATAAAGATAAAATAAATTATTAAAACCTTCGACAGTTTGTGTAAGTTAGCTCTAAATGATTTTGTTTTGTTTTTTGTCTGCCTTTAGGTGTATTAAATTTTTTTTTTATTTTATAGACCTTGTTCAACAAAATATCTTTAATACCTAGTAGCATTTAATTTAATAACACGTCATAATTTGGGTTGAGAAGACTAAAATGGCTGTCATGGTGATGAATCCTGAATTATAAAATACTTGGATTATAATGAGTGAAATAGTAAAAAAAAAAAATGTTCAGTTTTGGGCAATATATGCCTTTATGACGCGTCGGATCAAAAAAGGGTCCGATATAAATTTGTCTTATGTTATCAGAATCAATACTAAAATGAACCCCATCCAATGAAAAATCCTGAGTTAAGTGTGCTGGAGAAGAGCTATAATTTCAACAATAACCTCAAAACAAACCATTTTTGTTAGCCAACGAAAATTCAATCAAATTTGTAGAGATTGGGGAACCCTTAATTGAGGAAAAATCTTACGGTCGAGCCTAGTCCTGATCAAATCACCTCCTTGCACAACTGTTGATCTAGTAACAGTACATCCTTACAAAGTACTTCACTCTTCACCCTTCATGTGTTGTGAGTAGTACAGATTTATTTATATATAATCCATGTACGTATCAAATATTATTTTATTTTTGATATACTTTCTTATATTTTATTATATATTTTTTCTTTTTTTTTGACGTTCGTAATTTATTTTATTCTATGTATTTACTTATTTCACTATATTCATTTTTTATTACCTTTTCTTGGTCTACTTTAATTTTTTTATTTATATTTTTTCAAAAACTCTAATATCACAAATTTTGTACTGATACTTATTAATGGTAAATATTTATAAGTTATAAAGCAACAATGTAATGCATATAATATTATTTTTGCATGATGAATGCACAATGTATGTAAAATATACGCCTCTTCTACTGAGAAGGAAAAAAAATACATATTAATACCTTTTTAACATAATAAAAAAGTCAATTAAGGTCAAAGGTCAACAAGTTTAGTAAGTTTTGAATTTTAAATAGTAAAACTAGAAATCCAGTAATATTTAAGATTAGGTTCATCCTACAGAAACATTTGAGGTTGAAAAGGAAACTGTTAGTATTGTGGAGTAAAGGTTGACCTATATGTGCGGACCTCAACAGTAAATCTAAACTACTTTTTAGCTTTTATCTCCACATCGTTTATTCTTCACAAATAAAAATTTTAAATGATGAACAATAATATTTTTTTTCATAATTTAGAAATATTAATTTTCATCGCTTACTCGGAAAAAAAGTGATTCGTTTAATTAAAAATTTTCAAATATATAATAATAAACATAGAAATAATATCTTGTGAGGGAGGGGGGTTACGCATGTAGGTTCACCGATTTGAATGAAACTTTTTTGGAGATACTATGTCAAAAATATTTGACACGGGTCTGAGGTGTTTTTTTTTTTTTTCAATTCGCACTAGGAATCTAGAAAACAATATTTTATATTATGATACACAGCCTTTGCTCTGCATGTAATTAATGGTTATTATATACCAATCGATTAGTTTCTTTTTCTGTAAAATAAGATTAAAAGATTCCTGATCATATTTTCATTAAATACAAAAACTATTTTACTAGGCCCTATTCGCAACGTCAGACGGTCTGAATTGTTTCAATGGTACACTCACATCATAGGTTTCAGACAAATATATTCTGTTCAAACCGGCAAGGTAAATTGTTTTGTGTATTTAATGAAAATTCAAACGAAAAACTCTAAAAATGAATTTGATTTTACTTTTCTAAACTTTTTTTTTGGGGGGGGGATGGCGGTCTACTTTACTCTAAGCGAATTTTGTTTTTTGTCATTTTGTATGCACTTAAACTCACTAGATACGATCAACAATCATTTATTCTTATTTTATATTAAAAAATCGATGTATGAAACCTATAATAAGTGTACTTCATTGAAGCATTTCAGAACGACTGACATTGCAAATTGGGCCGAGTAAAAAATTGTTCGTATATAATCATTAAATATATGCAGAGCAAAGGCGGTATAAGATACTATAAAATGTTTCTAATAATAAGTAATATTTTTTTTTCTCGACTCCTAGGGTGCATTGGTAAGAGAAACCCTGGGATATGTGTATAATATTTGTCGACCTAATATCTCCAAAAAAGTTTCACTGAAATCAGTGATCCCACCTGCTTAGTCTCTCATTGTTAGTTATTTTAACCACGATACTATAGTATGTTTTTTATTTTTACTATAAAATTAATATTACTCTTATGTCAAATATATTTAAACCTATCTTGTAATTTCTGTTCTACCAGGTTTAATCAAAATATATCATGTATTTTTCTGTAAAGAATTAAAAAACTTGGTTCAATTTTTTTGTTTTCAATAATCTGAAATGATTGGTATAATGTTTAAGAAAGAGAGCTTTAAATTGAAATGAATTACCTTTTTGTGATTATTATGCATTTGTAAGTTCTAGTAATTATTAACATTTTCTCTTATTTTTTTAAATTCACTAAATGGATTCTGACAAACATATCGATATCTTGTATTTATCTAGATTTCTTCTACTACATACATATTTACCGCTCATAATGTGAGTAAGATATCACTAAGTTTGGACTTACTATTTACACGATTTAAAAACAAAATACCTATGTATAATTGGATATAATCATATGCTCTTTTCAATTTATCATAAAACTGTAAATAATATAAAACGCATCATGTCATAGGTAATAATTGTTTGGAACAGAGCTCCTTAGGACCTAAACAGATGGACTCCTTTTACCTCTCTCCCCGATGAACAAGAGCTTGAAGGCCTGGCCGAAGAAGGGTAGGGCCGGGGGGCCAGGTACCCCCCGTGGCCTCCAATGCCAGAGGCGCAGGGCCAGGTAGATGCAGAGTGCAGCGAGGATCAGCAACATCAGCACCATCCTTACTGATTCCTATTGGCCCCGCTCTTTATGTACACCAGGCCCCACTGCTCCTCTTCTTAGTGGGTGGTGGAACCAAAAACGTCAGGCTACTTTCATAAGTCGAGTCTCAATTGATATCACTCGCAGTTGAGTGATGATAAATAATAAATGACCTATTTTATTTAAATTTAATTAATTATCAAATGCTAGTCATTCTACAAAACTATAAGTAGGAAAAAATGCGTAATTAATTAATAGTTTTTGGGGGCTAGTATGGTAGATTGAATCTTAGAGTGAGATTAAAAACTGTAACAACTATTTCTAAATATAAAACCATTTTGATTTACAATCAACAATCATTCGCGATTTTTTATCAGCTTCCTACTGGAAGCTTCGGGATTCCCTACATTTAGAAAACGTTTCTTTTTTAATATTTAGTAAGCTTCAGGTTAATGTTAACTAAGCTGAGATCTATTTCTGATTAAGCCGAAATTCGTTTCCAGTTTTGTAAAACAAATGTGAAGTGAAACTATGTTACCCGAAAGTACCACTGTTTTCACCAAAAGTAATTACAAATTACAATAATACATTTTTTACGTTCAAAAAATATGTAAATTAAAATATTTAATGTGGATATAACAAATAAAATTTTCTTCAAAAAATATGTAATTTACAGGTAAAATTTCGGAATAAATAAAATTAAAAGAGCTCTTTGTCTTGAGATTTGGAATTGTCCTCGCTTGAAACACCTTTTGAAATCTTAAAATTTTTTGTTTCTTCGGCCCAAGACTTTTTCACTTGTAATCACTAATAGTCGTACCCGTCACGAAACAAAAGTATTAGGGCTTGTACTTGAGAATTTGTGCACTTGAAGTTGTTTCCTAATACTATTAGCTTAGTACGATTCAAGGCGTCTAATAGTTCCTGAGTTATATTGTATAAACCAAACGTTTTTCAAAACATCTAGAAACCAACATTTTGTGTTGTTTTTTTTTGCAAATTTCATAAAAATTATTACTCCTCGTAAAATACTAATAATAAACTACTTTATAGTACACTCAACTAGGTTTAATTTGAGTGCTGAAAGACATATGTACGTCTAATGATTCCTGAGATATAGGTTTCTATAAACCAAAAATTTTTTTAAACCATCGAGAAATCAAAATTTTGTGATTTATTTTTGGAAATTTCATAAAAATTATTACTCCTCGTAAAATAATAATAATAAACTACTTTATAGTACACTCAACTAGGTCTAATGATTCCTGAGACATAGGTTTCTATAAACCAAAATTTTTTTTAAACCATCGAGAAATCAACATTTTGTGATTTATATTAGCAAAAATCACAAAACTACTTCTCCTAACTCCTAAAGAGATAAACGCTACAAATTACTTTATTTTTCATTCAACTAGCTTTAATTTGAGTGCCGATAGACATCTGTACGTCTAATAGTTCCTGAAATATAGTTTTCCAAAAATAACTACTAATTTTTCAAAATGTCTATCTCAGGAACAATTCGACGTACAGTTATCTACTAGGGATCATATTTTAGATAATTTAGTCCACTATAATTAATTTTTTATAAAGTGTTTTAGTTTTGTTGGTAGTTTTAAAGATACGGAGCTTCGAATGAAAGATAGGCGAACATTTGTGTTTTGAAACAGCACCATTCTATATTTTCCCTATTAATGGTTGGCAGAATCATCCATTTTGACTAGTAATAACCAATTGGATTGAAATAACTGTTTTGTTCTTCGGGCTCCTAGACTAGATCAACGTTGCCAGTGCCCCAAGCCTTGTCCCCCAAGAGTGGCCATAGAGAAGTTACTCTAGTAGCTTAGCAATGTATACCGTGTATTTTCCCCAGGACCTTCCTTTCCCAAATTTTCAGTACCTCTCACTTTCCTGAGTAGAAATCCATGTTTCACAACCGTAATAATAGTTTTATAAACAGCTACGTTAGCGTCCCATACAGATTCTTTGATAATAGTTTTTAGGTAGCAAATAAAACACTTATTGCCTGCTGTCATTTTGGCTACTATTTCGACCTTTTTTTTTTTTTTTTTTAGGCCCGGCACGGCCTCTGCCAGACATTTAAATTCTTTACCCATTTGAAAGAGGATTAATATGTACGCCTTCATTTTTACAGCACAAGTATTCGTTAAGGACTTAATGTATAGGCCTTTTTATTTCTTGATGCTAAGGCTAACTTGCGTTGTCGTTCTTTGGAATTCTTTTATTAATCGCACCAGAACCGATAATATGTGAACACTGATTATAATTCCCAGTCCCTTCAGGATTGATCCTTTTTAATTTAATAGTCCGTTTCGGTACTGAAGCCACATATGTAGTCCCCACTAATTTTATCTCTCCATGACCTCTTATAGCTTTATTATTTATCACCCTACCCTGCCTGTTAGAAAATAAGGGTGTTCGCAGCAGTGGGTACAACTCATTGCTGCATATGACAAACATTACATAGCTGTGCACACAGCTTGCTATTGCTACAAAATAAATCTTGCTCTTCTACTGAGGCCTTGCTGGTGTAGCTTATTCTCTCTTACCCAGGGAGAAGTGAGTAGGGCCCACAGCCTCCTTCCACCCATACACGAAGGTCTTGTAATGCGAGTAGTTTCCTCTCTCCATCAGCTCAGGAAGATCGCTCTCAGTCAGAACATAGAGTCCTATTTCCCACATCATCTTGGCTTTCAGTTCTTCATAGTCGGTACAGGCAAGTACGGGGTGCTCGACGGTCTCAGGAACCTGACCTCTTATAGCTATTACGAGGACTTTATAGACCGTTGACAGCAATGATATTCCTCTAAAGTTATAGAGCTATGCCTCTAAAGTGAGTCGACTTGCGCCCTTCCTTAAAAGCAAGGAGTACAAATGAGTTCCATTCTTCCTACATAGTTTCCTGCACAAACAATATATATATATGGGGTCCTACAGCTGTATCACTAGTTCTTTTTATTTAGTTATTAGTTTTATCTGTTCTTCAATATTTTTATTTGATATTATTAATATAGTAAGAAAAACCTCTAGCGGTTATCATCGCCCAGTCCTTCATTATTGTATAGCTTACCTGGTATTTCGTGTACCCATGGTTTAGAAAATAAACTATATGGTCATAAATATTAAACATAAAAATTAAACATCATAAAAATTAAACATTCCCCACAAAAGTGGTCACTTTTGTGGGGAATGTTTAATTTTTCATCAAACTCAATAATTATGAAGATTTCAATTTTTTTTTTAACAAATAATTTGGATATCATATCATGAATACTGACCCATTATTTTGGGGAAAAAATTTGTTTCATTTATTTTCAAAATACACTGTGCAAACGCTAAACAGCTAAAATTAACTTGTAACAAAATGTTATAATGTACAGTGGGAAGGGAGCATTTATAGAAATATGAGTAGCCTTATATTTTTTGAATAAATTTAACTTTTTTTTTTGTCTAATCCGGCTGGACTAATTATAATATTTTTAAAAAGTGTATTTAAAAGGGTAGAATATGTAGATCTGCCGTAAAAATCTGGGTAGTTATTGATGAAAATCCATGAAAGCAAAAGACCTATTACAGAATACTGTAACCAGCGAAGTATAAAATAAACAATTATCTCGCTTAAATCAACTACTGTCTTTGGTAGATATTTCTAAATCACCATTTAACGAGGATATCATTCTTTACAAAATTCGGGCGGAACAATCAAATATTTAGCGAATAGAATTCTAATCAGTTTTCATAGTTTTATTTAGGAGATGGGATACACTACTCTCATTCAAAGCAAAAGTGAAGCCAAAAAGTGGGTGGGTCGACCGGTTTACATTGTGTTTGATAGGAATTCCCGCTACTGTAATCTGAACTGAAACAGAAGACAGCCAGTGATTGGAATCATCTGCCACACCCCTGGAGTCCGTATAAGATACCTTTTTGGCTTCATTTTTCCTACCAGATTACCCTCTCCATTATACTCCTTTCTCCAAGGTTATATCAAAACGAAAGGTCATGTAAAGTATTTATTGCACCATGGAAATAGAACAAAACAAAATGAAGTAATTTCACTTTTTCTTTAATTGAATGATAAGAAACTTCAACCTGCGATGATTCTTGGGTGTTTTTTTATTGTGCTGCTTTACTATCCTATTAAAAACCATACGAGGTGGCTTGAAAGGTGGGATTCTCTGGATATTATGATGCCTCTTTTTCTTCGTCCAACATTCCTCTTTACATCTATTTTAAATAATTTCTGTTATTAATAAAATACTACGTAACAGATATAAACATATTCTAAAATAAATAGAGAGAAGTGTTTATTGATTAAAAAGATACCAGAAATAAAATGAACCTTGGTAATATGCTGAAAAATATGTAGATGAATAGTATTTATATTAATCAATATAAGTGAACATTATAAAAGTCAATGGTCGAGGGGAGGAATAAGCTACGATAAAAGGCTGACGAGTATTTAGATGAAAGGATAGAACAGCGAAATTTAAGGAATATTTTAAGAATAAAGAGATATTTTCCAGACAAGACATACCCAGACTAATATTTGCGATATTGAAGCAATATAAAAATAATTCATCCCCAACTAGAGGGTAACAGAGAATAAGTTGACGACATTGATTGATCCCAAAATAGATACCTCAAAAGAAATTATCATTATAAAAGTTTTAATACATATTAATTTACTTAAAATATGAATTAAGAATCTCAAAACAAAAAAAAAAAAGAAAATTCCTAGGGTGCGTTCATAGGCTTGGTTTAGGAGCTATTCGCGTCTAAAGATTTCCATTGTTATGAATTATTTAGGTCATCTATATAAATAAATGAAATGGTTCGAATCTTTGTCCACAATAAACTTTTGAAATACTAAACCGATTTACATGCTGTTTTTTGAAACATTTCCGTGGCTTCATGTGAAGGTTTTAAGCTACTCAAATATGCTATTTCTTCGGTATAAAAAAGGTTTTGAACAAATTTAAACATTTTTGGTCCGTAGCTCAATTTTTGGTTTGACTGCATATGTTTTTTGATTGGTGATCAAATTCCCCCAAAAACAATTATTCAAATCGGACTATTATTAGCCAAGATACATGTTAAACTTTTCAATCATATTTTTGAAACTCTGGAATTTTGTCAGATTCTATTAAAATTGTGTTTACTTCTTATTATACGTTGAAATCTACATATCCCCAACCATTCTAGAAGCTGATGATATTGGATCAATATTATTTTATTTTTTATTATATTTATTTATTATATTATTTTTGTTTATTTATTGGCGCAGAGAAACCTATTGATGAGAACATTTGGCTTTTATAGACACCTCTGTTCGTAGGAAAACTTTAAATGTACGGCACTGTTGTAGAGGAAAATAATGTTTCTGAAACCTAAACAGGTTGAATATAAAGCGTCCCTCCAAGATAGCAGATTCAGCCAATAAAAATTACATGAAAATTATTTTTAATATTAAATCCATTCAGCAATATTTTTGTTTTTAATCTTCAGAAATAAAAAAATATCATTTGGTAGAAAATAACCTAGAAATCTATACAGAACATAGGCAGAAAACAATTATATGAAACGTTGATCACGGGTTAGATCACTTATACCACCTCATATAACTATGGTACATAGCAACACTTTTAGTATAAATATGAACGATCTTGGAGTGAAGAAGGTCACAAAAATATCAATGAAATAAGTTATAAACCTCAGATCCTTATTTAAATCCAAAAATAAATAACTAATCCAAAACTAAATCCAAAAACAAAACAAAATATAAAAATACGTTATAATCACCGAGTTCTGGTTGAAGTTCGTTTCATAGCGACTACTTTACAAACTGATTTAAAGCAAAACAAAATTTAAAGAGCTAATCAGTTGGTTAATTGATGATACAATGTTGATTAGAAGTTGCTCAAGAATGTTTTCAATATCTTAAATAATTGATAGCTGGGTCTTCTGAAGCGTTAATCTTCCCTTTACTTCCTTAATTCCATTTTAATTATCAGTGAATCTTTAATAGTTACGCTGTAAGAAAAACATACTTAATTAAATATAATTCAATACAAAAATATTAAAGAACTAAACAAAACACTAAATACCTTCAAACGCACTTAATGCGACACAAGCTGTAGTTAATATATTACATATAACTTTTCTAAAATGTTGGGTTTCCAATGGTACATAATAAGTGTACATTACTGATGTGTTTATGACAAACACTTTAACAGTAATATATTTAATGATCAACAATGAAAAGCAATGAAATAATCTGACGCATAACAACACAAGGAGGTTGCTGCAAACCCGCCAAAACGCACTGATATCTGTGTTACCAACATACAAATCAATAACTATTTTTGAGGTGTAGATAGTTGACTATAGATTAATAAGTAGAGAAGATGGTCAGGGGGGTCAACAAAAAAAAAAATACACAGATAAACAAAAAATTATTTATTTGGAACGAATAAATAATTTTTTGTATTTTTGTCGTTGACCACACCCCCTGACCATCTTCTCTACTTAATAACTACTGTTATTTCCAGAAATGTGTTTTCATCGTGGGAAAAATATTTTTCCACTCACTTTCTTAAGTTCATTATAAAACCATTTCATAGTTAATATTTACCCATTTTTGCTACTAATAAAAATGAGAGATCGTTAATTATTTCACACCAACAAAAGTAAAGAAGAAGCTAATTTGAAAATACAATATTTAAATCCTATCAAACTATATCGGTGAGGATAACACCAAGCTAATAATAAAGACCACTTATTGTACATTGATATTCGAGTTTAAGCAATACCGTTAGAGCCGTTTTCGGAAAAATTGGAAAACGAGGAAAATAGATTTAATAAAATGGCTCTTCCAGACAAGTTAATTTTATCGAAAAAGTTTTTGTAACACATGTATATGTAATTTCGGTTTCGAATGACTTTATTGTTTTTTCTAGGTTGTTCACATGCAGACCATGTTGCTAAAACTGATTACTTGCGTTTAAAACGTGTATTTCAGTCAAAAACTCATATTCAAATCTTTTCACGTTCGCAATTTGATATGTATGTAAGTAAAAGTAATAATTGATTGAGATTTTCTTCCAGAGAATCGGCTGTCTCTAAAAGATGGCTGTATACGGTGGCTCACAATTTCATTGTGTTCTGTGCACCTGGTTTGAAAGCAAGCTACACAATGGTGTAGCTATTATTTTTATACGAATTTAACAAAATTGTAAAAATTAGAGCATGAATTGTTTTTTTTATTTTCACTTACCTATTATTTATGGAATATATAGTATGGGGAAGTACTGCGAAATATCGAATAGAGTTTAAACTTAATTTGAACGTAAACGCACGTTTCGAGATCTCTGAGTCCAAATAATGGTTTTCGTGTATAGAGCATATCTTATCTCCAAAAAGAAAAGTCACACCTAACTAAAATTACTTAATTAAAGTGGGTATATGCATGGGATGTTATAGCAACTTTTTCGTTAAAGTCGACCAACCGGGAATACCACTATATGTATTAGATTTTATCAAACACGACTCTTACAGTTTTGATTAAACTCCTTATATCAATGTACAACTAGGTAGTCTTTAATATCAGTTAGGTCTTTTCCTCTTTTAAAAAGTTTGCCTGAACTTAAATGACAATTTTTAATAAATCTTCCTCTAAATTGCCTATAATTTTGTTTATTTGAAATTATAAACCATTAACCATTGAAATATGAAACCATTGGAAATCACAAAACCAAGTACAAGTAAACTTGTAAAAAAAGAATGATCTTTACTTTTACTAACATCTTAGTACTTTACTTGGATGTATGTATACATCTAATCTAACTTTTTTTCGATCCCTCTAAAGCAGAAAAACAAAAATATGAATTAATAAGTTACATTACGTATTGATTACATAACTCAGATTAGATACAACATTTTTCTAAGGTTGGTACTTGAAGGTATACGGTGACATACTTAACTGAGGATTGATGAATCCATTCAGTAAGAAAACTACGAGGATATTTGGAGGTGAGGGGCCCCCGCGTGATGTAATCTAACGTTATAACTAAAGCTTTAATTTATATCTACCACTTACGATAAACATGGCATTAAGAACCCACATGCCATACTTCTAAGAAAACCCCTTTAAATTCAAGATTTTATCAATTTTACCAAACCAGCTTTAGACCATTTTTGAAGGTGAATCCTTACCCCGCTGTCATCCGGAGATAGAACTAAGAAATGTATAGGTTTTATTCCAAATTTTCATAGGGTGGTATATTGCACTCTGGGTCTCAATACCTCAACTATCTCCTCACAGACTTAACTGCAATGGAAAAGGGTTAAAATCAGTACAACACGGAGAATTATAGTAATATAATAACTGATCACAACGTGTTCTTAATAATTTAAGACAAGTTATGGTATTTGGTTTAGATTGTTTAGGAACTGTAGTAATCTTAACAGGTACCCTTTATAGATAGTAACAATGCACCACCTTCCTTACGTCACTCTGGTGTTGATCACCCACAATGACATGCTTCACTGTTCTTCAATCATTTACACTGTTTTGTGTTATTGTGAAATAAATATGTTCCTAATCAATTAACTGTTAACTAATTGAAGTCACAACAGTTGATGAACAGGATGGGATAGCAAGCTGGTCTTTGCCGATTTCCTATAGGCTAACTCCAAAACCACGAATTCACACTCGCCCAAATAGTGTCATATCCTGCCGGTTCTATATACAAATCAGCATCTATTATTCTGTTCTTGTAGGTGACTGTGAGAGTGAGTTCACCCTTAGGTTAGACAACCTGGTCTGAGACCGAGCGAAAAGAGACTGATTGGCTAAAACAAAGTGCCAAGCTTTCTGAAGGCAGGCCAGGAAAACCGAGCATCTTAGTCTACTTCGAATGTTTGTGGTTTGTTAATTGTGATAACTGTGTCAAAATATTTATCTCGATCAAATCCTAAGTCAAATAAATCTATATTTTGAATTCTTCCGATTCCGTGTCTGATAGACTTTCTTTTTCCGGGCAGTATTGAGTAGACAAGGTGTTGGTTTTGGATAACTCCAACAGTGTGGCAATGCAGACTTCAGATAAGTGGTTACTTTTGAGACAAGATATACATTTCAGCGAATTGCGATCTGTGATAAGAACGACCACACTTAAGACAAAGCCTATCATTACCTAAAGCCTTACAGTCGACTTAATTAAGTTGATATCGACAGGGAAAGGTGCTACTGGTGTTCTATAGTGTACATCCCGGGCGATGACCAAAACCAGCATGAAATAGCAGCCTCCACTTTGCAGATCTTCCAGGCAGCGAGCACCTTCGCGTTATCTTTCTGATTTTGATCTCCATTAGCTGGGTTTTTCTATTCAACTAGAGGGAGTAAATAGTAATCCAAACAGGTTACCCTTACACTGCACTGCCTTCCCGACGCTGCAATGTGCTTTGTTTATTTTCAATAGTTTTGTGCTATTGTGTAATCAATATGTTCTTAATCAAACAACTGTTAACAAATTAAAGTCACAGCAGGCATTATATCAAGTTATTTCTTTTAAAAATTTCTCAAATAGAGAAAGTTTTAAGAGAAAAAAACATACATTTGGGGTTATTTTCCATCATTCTGAATACTTTTAACATGTTTTTTTGTAACAATAACTTTTAATAAATACCTTTATGATAGATGGGTCTATTAAATAATTGGTAGATTTTGGCCGTCCTTAGAATTTCCTTTCAGTGTGATTCGTGTTATTGCGTTAATTACTTAAAATTTTGAAAGTGTCTCAACATATGGTGTCATGATTGTATTGTTAATATATTTTTGTTTTTACAGAAGTTTTTTGTCCTACGTTAATTTTATAACTGTTATAATTTTCACTGACAGATTTTTGTTTTAAATTAATCACCACGTATATATGGAAAGAAGTGAAGATTAAACAATCGTCTGATTTTCTTGGTCCAGGCACTAAAAACCTGACCAGAGTGGAAAGGTTGAGTTTTCATTCCTTGGTATCACCATGAATTAAAAGTCAAACATCCCAATCCGGAATCGAAGGGTGGTGGTGTAGTTTCAAGGTTGCTAGGATGAAGCCTTACCACACTCCATTACAACCGCCTCTAGATGCCACTACCCAACGTTTGTGCTCAATACACAGGGCCAAATGAACTCATAGCCTGATAGATGTTTTTATGTTATAGTTATTAAATAATTAGTTTTTAACTTCACTAAACCTATTTATGTGCGTTTCAGTATTACCTACTCCATCAAATGATTCTTTGTATTTCCAATACTGAACTATAATAATTTAGCATTGAATAAATGGATAAGAGCAGAACATAAATTTTAGTACTTTATATTATTTATACTTTTGAAAAAGAAAATGTTAACATTTTTCACTCCAAAAATTTGAAATTACTTTTCGGAAAACTATTGAAATTGGTTTAAGTCAATCTTTCAACTGAAAAGTTCATTTATAAAATTAGTAGGTGAAAGTATTGCCACATTGAATAATATAAAAATATCTGTTCTGACACTAGGGAAGATTAATTTCTACTCAAAGTAGGGTTGGTTTTAAGTGAAAGTTGTGACCACCAAATTTTTTTGTATTGGTTGGTATTTTTGTTTTCCACAAAAATTTCTGATGTTATTCAGTCAATAATATGCATTTGAGTATGTACCAATTAATCATGTGTACAACAAGTATTCATAATCTAAATTTTAAATGGGTGAAATCAGAGGACGCAACTGTTATCTGGACCAATTTGCATTAATACTGCAGTTACTTTTTTTTTTTTTTTTCCCGCCAAAGAAGCACCACGGCCACAGAGGTCCTATTGTTTGCCATCCCTTCTCTGCCCAAAACAGACAGATTGCCAGACACTGTGTAAGGATCCACTGTCTCACAAAGTTTTGGGTGCAAGATACGATCCTTACTGCTGTTACTAGTTAAGAGTTGTAATAATATAATTACTAGTTGTAGGATTTTCATGTAATCAAAATTGCCAACTATGCACACAATGTATTCATTTTAAAACAAACATGTTACTACAATCAAACTATTTGTTTAAAGAACAATCTGCTCATTATCAGGGGGGAAAAGTAGGAAGCTCTTTAATCGTTTTTAAATTTTCAAATAAAGAAAAATTTGTTACATTGGCTATTAATACTAACTTTTAAGAGGATTCCACTCCATTGAAATTCCCACTGTCATCTTCCCACTAATGAATGATCTAGCAAACAGCTGCATGAAAGAAGCCAGATTAATTTTCAAAATCGGATTTACTAACAATTTTTGAGCTTTGGATTTGGCTGCAGCTGATTTAGCATCGAGCTTTAAAACAAAGCCCTATATCTTGTCAAATTTTTTGGAGTAAGTCAGCAGTTCCCATCCAACTCCCTATTTCAGAACTGCTGGCTGAGAAGATAGGGTCAGTTCTGGATAATTTTCCTTTAAAATTTGCATTTGGTTTCGAGTTATTTAAAACATAAATCAACAAATCTATCTCAGGTAACAGCTTTAGAAAGCTATGAAATGCTTTACCAAGACAAGGAACAGGAAGCATTTTAGGATAAAATACTTTTAGGGACTTCCATGTAGTACACCATCTATTCAAGGTCGCTAAAAATTTGTGCCATGGATGCATTTTTCCATCATGATTATTAAGAAGAAATGGCTCCGCAGCAGAATCTGGGCAGAGATTGGCTCTAGTAAACTGCATAGGACCAACAGGCAGACTGCCAGTTGATATTTTGAAGACTTTAGCTCGTACCTACAATTATTCAAGTTTTCTTGGAAATAAAAATAGCAAATATGGAGTGAAATATATGTTCTAGGCCTGATATTGGAAGTGGTTTAAATTAATCCAATATGTACCGAAGCATATCTCTGATATCCAAATCAGAGCTACCAGTTGGTATTAAGGTCTTTATGCTTCAGATAGACTTACTACTATATTGTTCTATAAAAATAACAATTACAGAAATACCAATAATTAAATTTTACATAATGTGTTGAACTTTGTTTTTGCTCTCCTGAAAAATTCATATTTTCGACTTAAACCCTTATGACCACACATCAAAGATATAATAACTGAGTTACATGTTTCATGATGATAATTAATAATAGTATTAGTTCATAAATACAAGTATAAAAACTACAATTCAAGCACTTTTTGTTTTATATATAGTGGGAACAATTATTAGTAATATTATAGAAAGTAAAATTGTACCAAATGCAATATACAAGACTAATAGTCTTTTATAATACTTTGTATTATATTATGAAACAGGACCCTGGTGATATCTTTGTCAGTAAATATGTATTGATATAAAAATACTAGCCCTAATAATTCATTTTACATTATATATATGCATATGCACATACATATATTTTTGAATTATACCAAAAGAGATTAATATGGTGATGGACACCGAAAGTACCTAAATAAGCTAATAAAAATTAATGAGATTTTCGAATGATATCCTACCTGAAAAAAAATTAATTTGTTTCACTAACAGACCTTCACCTGTTATATATTTTAATTTAATCTCATACGCCTTAAAGTCAAAAATTAAGAACTAAAAATACAATGGTTCTTGGTCCATATATTTTTTCTTCCAGGAGATTTCAGGGATACTGCAACCCTCTTCAGCTTTTATAATGTACTATTTTTTTAAAAATAAGCATATCTACAATTGTATACAATCAATCAGTTTCATTTTAAATTATTAATAGGGGAAAAAAAAAGATTCCTTAAATAAGTATTTTAACATTATTCTTTACTTACTTGGTATGCCTCAGTATTATTGCACGAGTCAAAAATAATAAAATTTAGATTTACAATAACAATGGAGTATAGTCAATGACTAGAGAAGAAAAGAAAGGATTAAAGCTCAAGTTTAGTAAGAGACTGTGGGAGAAGGAAACTCAATTAAGTATTATTATTTATTGATTTCCATGTATCAGGAATAAATTTAAGGCCTTTTTTTCATGTTTAATGTATTTCATAGTGTTTTTTTTTTTAATACATAAGTTTTACTTAATTTTTGTTTGAATTGTACTTTATCTATATCTGATATCCACAAAATTCATTTCATAGCTGTGATCACTATTTCTAATATGGTTACTTAAGGCTGTGTGGTTTCCATTGTATAAAATGGAGTTTCTGTGTTGTTTTATCTTTCTTTTTTTTTTAAAGATTTTCCAATAATTATCAACATTAATTTTTCTATAAGAATTTACTTGATAGTGTCCATTTTCTGGATAAATAAACCTGCCAAACCCTTTATTTTACTCAAACTGTATGCAAATAAATTCTTTTATCTCCATGCTATTTTATAACTATCATTGCTTAATCTTTCAAAGGAATTACCAATAATTGGATGAAACTGAAAATACTTTAGGTATTTATGGTTATTTGTTATTAGTAGTGTATTTTGCATGGGCAATGATCTTATTTAAAACATGTTTATTTTATATTTTATTTTGTGAACATCTATTGTTATCTATGGAAAATACGTTAATTTTCAATTGGCTTAGTGTTTTCCAAGCACTACGAACTATTGTATATTTAGTTTTTAATTTTTTACTTTAAGGCAACATGACATTTTAAAAAAAATTAAATTCAAACTATATAAATAGGTATTGTATTGTTTGTTAAAAGATTAAATTTCTTTAAGGCTAATAAGGCATAGGAAATTGGAGTATTCTGAAATAATTGATCCATTACATTAAGTCCACTCCGATATAATTGAGCCTTTGACCTCATTGCAGGAAAAGAGATACTGTGTTACCATCGTAACAAGTTTACCTTGCTACTGTTGGATGTCCCAAAAACATTTTTTTATTAATGTTTAATCTAAATTATAAATATTTATTATCATCGAAATTAAAGCAACAGCTGGAAAATGGGTCTAGTTTCAACTTCATCAGATTTCAGTTACTTTTGTGTTTACGCAACCTATGTTACGGCACATATGTATTTTGAATATGGCTACTCCGATTTAGCTAAAATTTAGAGGAAAGCTGGGGATTAGTTTTGACATGGTCTTAAATCAATTTTAGCGAATGCCATTCCCTACTGTCACTGTCACTTATTGCACACACCTATTTTTCTTAACATACCTACCCGTATTTGAAAATAGATCGTAGGTTCTGAAATGAGGCATTTTTTATGGTTGGAGATAGTAACGAGAATAGATGTGCGTTCCGAATGTTTTGGAGCAAAGGAGTTAAAGAATTGATAAAAGTTATGTGCTGGAAAATACAGTTTATAGTTTTGCCGATATAAGAAGAATTACAACTAAGGGTAAAACAGGGAATCTGGTAAACTACACTGGAACTTTATAGGAAAAGAATAGGATCTGTCAATCCAAATTAGAGATAAAGTAGGAAACTTTTCTGGCATAGAGTAGGAATAGTGGATTGCAAGGATTTTTGTTTAGTCTCAGAAAGAATGGAGATATGAGGAATGAACCTGTACTGAAAAAAAGCTAGAGTAGGTCGAAAAGAGTTGAGGATGGGAAGGACTGGAGTTACAGGGTAAACGTAAGAGTTTAAGAGTTTGTTTGTCATGTTAGATGGGAAGTTGCTGTTAAGTAAGATCTGTTTAATATGTTGTATGTTGAAAGACAAAGAGATTGGTGGATAAGGTTCTTAGCAACATTGAATTTTGGTGATAAGGATGTTGGGAAAAATAGTTGAGGAGTCTGCTGGACTAGTTTAGTTTGGTAAACCAAATCAATGAATAGGGAGCCATCAGAATTTCAAATGATAAGTAGGTCAAGAAAAGTGAGGGAATGGTTAATTTAACGTTCAGCAGTAAACCGAAAGGGAGGCTGATAGGATTTCGGGGATTCAGTCAGGATTGAGGACAAGGAAGAGGTCGTTAACATATTTCCTAATAAAAATTATGTCTTGAGAGAATGACAGAATTATGGAGTTGAATAGGTCACTGAGCATTAAATTAGATAAATCAGAAGCCAAGCAGTTTGCCATGGCTAGCCCACAACCCTGGTAATAAAGTTAATCAGAAGCCAAGCAGTTTGCCATGGCAAGCCCAGAACCCTGGTAATAAATTTAATCAGAAGCCAAGCAGTTTGCC
>NW_027110755.1:146000-147791 GCF_000696795.3 Halyomorpha halys | reverse complement strand
CAAGCAGTTTGCCATGGCAAGCCCAGAACCCTGGTAATAAAGTTAATCAGAAGCCAAGCAGTTTGCCATGGCAAGCCCAGAACCCTGGTAATAAAGTCAATCATGAAAGTCAGGTAACCAGAATTACTACAGTCTCCAACCATAAAACAGGCCTCATTTCGGAATTACAACAGAAATCTGTTTATCATAAAGTCTCTAACCTCCTAACATATCTCAAGATTTATTAAACTACCATAAATCTTTTCATCTCTTATTTTACACTAAGTTCTGCATTTCAGAAGACAACTTTCATTCTTTTCCTCATTATTCTTTTTTTTTTTTTTTACTTTTATTCTTATTTCCCTTATTTTTCTGTCTTTTAGTGTTTACTGTACTTTTATTTTTGATCTGTTTTTTAATTTATTATTATTTCTGTTTTCATGGATTTTTTAATACCTTTTTGTAATTCTTGTTAATCTATACTTTTCAGAGTAAATCTTAACTTGGGTTGTTTGTTTCTTTTTTAGCCCTGATGAAGCCCTCCAACATGGGGCAAAACGTTGGCTCACATTAAATAGTTTAATTATTATTTGATCCCTGTGCATCTCGTATCAACCACATCACTGGTTAGAGTAAAATTTAAACGCAACAAAAAAATCATATTTCAACCTTTTGTTTATGACCTATTGACCGAAACTAAAGGTACCTCTTGCATTTCAATACAATATAAAAATGAGTGAGGACTTCAAAAATGGTTTAAGTCACTGAGAAACAAAAAGATAAAATCATGATATTTACCTATTCCACTTTGTTTCAGTAAAAAAACAACATGGGTTATCTTATAAGTTGCATCAAGTAATAGCTGCAAAAACCTAATTGCAGACACTAAGACCTATATTTTTATGGCTATTAACTCCTTAAATAACCTGTAAAATGCTGTACATTTTTATCATCATAGCAGACATTTCAAGGAATAGGATTAAAGTAGCAATAAATTTTACTAAATTGCAATAAAATTTGTATATCCAAACTTTCTTCTCACCCTCTTCTTTACACTCAATAATTTCACACTTGTGAATAAGTCTGTTGTGTACCTGCTTCCACAGGTATGAAGTTGTCATTGAAACAATTACATCAACACAAACAATTAGCCAGTAATAGCAAGCTTTTTATTATACAGATATTTTATAAAAATAAAAACTATATTTTACATTTTGAAAGTCATGAATGGTATAAGATAAGAAAATTTTAATTGTTAGGCATAGGATGAATACAGGACTATTAAAGATGAAAAATCACAGATATATATACCTTTTCTTAAATTAAAAATCTCCATTGAACCTCTGAAGTTTTGAGACTAGCTCAAGAGTACTTTCACTCTTCAGTAGGTGATGATCTAAGTTTTCGTCTAGCTGCCTCATAGAAGACATGATGTTACTGCTGGACACCAAAACCTTTGAGCATATTCACTATTATGAGTGGATTGTATATAGCAACAAAAACAATATATGTTAAAAAAATTTATACAATAAATGCTCTTAATTAAATATCCCTATTCAAAATAATATTCCATGAGGAGTACAAACAAGTTGTCTACTCAAGATTCAAAATGAAACAGGAATGATGCAATGTAGTATAACATCAAGCAACTGATGTCAAATGCTTGGTTGTCGGTAACAGAATGAAAAGTGTTTGTACTGCCATTTCAATATAATACACCAGCCGACTGGAATGATGTCTTAGTGTTGTTTTTTGTGATTTTCTCACGCTTCTACCAGGGCATTCAAAAAGTCCTGTCGTTTTTCGTTTGTT
>NW_027110755.1:141156-144895 GCF_000696795.3 Halyomorpha halys | reverse complement strand
CCCCAAAAAAACGACAGGACTTTTTGAATGACCTGGTAGCTTTGAAGGGATGATAGAACAAACTGATGGATATTGAAATGACTACATGTCCAAATTAAACTGACAGTTCAGCTTATCTACATCAATTTCCCCATAGACCAAACGATAATAGAGTAACATCACACTATTCAGAGGGTTGGAGCTATCACTAAAGAATTGGAAGGAGTGCAAGCAATTGCAGATTACATTATTTTATTTTGTAGAGGAGACAATGAAGTTCAAACCTTAGAAGATCATAACAGAAATTTTCTAAACTACTGAAAAGAGCCCAAGAATAAAGTTAGAAATTTAACACAGTAAAAATTGAAATTGGCCTCTCTGGGCCCAAGCACATTGACCAGGGTTGAAACCTAATCCATCAAAAGTGAAGAACTTTCTGTCCATCACATTGCAAAGAAGAAGCAAGGGCATTTCTTAGGATCGTCAACTATATGGGAAAATGCTGCTCCTATAATGTTTCTATTGCATGAAAATGTTGCAGAGCAGCAGAAAGATGCTTTCAAGAAACTTGCTTTGTTGGCAACTTCTACTATTATTGAGGTATTTTGATCTAAGATTAAAGTACCTCAGTGCTGCTGCAGGAAAACAGGTCAGTGGCTGTTGTTTTTTATGTAGAAGAATATAATGTATAAAATTTAAGTTGGTATCAAATAAATTAACTTGTTTCTAAGTCTCATTACTCATTTATTTGTTCACTACCACTCAAATAAAAATTAAACTATTTCTACAAAAAATAATTTGGAAGGCAAGGGTACATTGATGTATTGCTTTTAAAAGCATAATACAAACGACTTCAAGATCGCTGAAAGCAGTGTTTTAAACATCATACAAATATTTTTAAAGTTTGTGTAAACATTTTTTTTTGGATTAAAGATCACATTTTCAGATTCGGTTTTGTTCCAAATTTTTAGGAAGTATATTTTAGGTGCCTATTGTTTTTTATTTACAAGATTGATTTACTTGCGTTTTGTTCTATTACTAATTATGATATTTCTCAATAATTTTAGTGCAAAAACTGGTAATTGTACATTTGTATAAACAGTGGCAAATTCTGAAATTAACAATAAATAATTTCACATTATCAATTGGATCACATAACTTACAGTTTCAAGGTTTTGCATCTTTTTATAGAGATCGGCAGTATAATTTCCAAATTCATTTTGATCTTTATGAGCATTTGTTGATTCAGGTGATCTTATTTGTGCATTGAGTAGACTTAATCTCTTCAAGTATTCTTTTAACTTACATAGTACTATCTTATTTTCTTCACTGCTGGAAACCAGAGACTAAAACAAAATAAATATTTACAGCTATTTATTAAATATTTGCTCACACCTTGTATGTTAAATGAAATTGTCTTCTTTTTCTTCTTTCCAAATAAGGACCCTTGTGACTTATTGAATGAGTAAAAATTTAATTTATTTACAAAATAGTACAACACTTATCTTCTGAATGAACAAATAAAGAGATATTACATGAAAAATACAAGTATTTCTTATCCCACTCCAATCTGTAGAGCACTTGCCAAAAATAAATGTAAATATAAAAAATCTTTAACACCAGAAAACTAAGAACCTTGAGTCTAGAGAGTGATGTAGAAGTAGTATTTAAACAACTATGATATTGTTTAAAAACCTCTTTCCTGAATACAGCAAGAGAAGTTTGAAGTTCATTAAAAATTTGAAGCAAATAAAAGTACACAGAGTGGTGGAACTAAAAAGTAAGCAGTGTTGAGAATGAAGAAGAAATTGTGGAAGTCTATCTTTAAGACAAAAACTCAAAAAACTAAATACCACTTGGCCAGAAATCAATAAAAAAGAGTGGTCTGGCAAGTAAAAAGAAACATCTTGGGAGAAGTTTGGAAAATGAACCCTGTATACCCTGACTTCATAGTCAGGGTAAACAGAACTGGCTTGGGCATTGGTGGGCCAAGGATAAGCGTCAAAGATTCAAGTGGCATGATTATTACAGAAAATATATAATTCTCAAGTAGTGGAAGTAGTTCTTTCAAAGACACTCTAAGGGAAAGAATCTAATGAACCAATAGAACATACTGTGGAAAACAATATTCTGGAAAGCCTAGACGTCATTGAGGAAGAAGAGTTAAAATATGCCATCCAATACTTTTAATGGGTGAAATGGCAGAAAGAGGTGGCATAACTCCAGAAGTACTGAAATTAAAATAAATAAAAATTTATCCCAAGGGATTGCAAGTTAAGCATTATTGTTCCTATTAATAGGAAAGGTAGCTTCACCGACCAAAATTATAGACCTATAAGCTAACTTTCACTGACTTACAAACTATAAATCTCAATCCTAAAAAAGACACTAATCTTCATAATTGAGAACCAAATAGAACAGGAACAAGTGGGCTTTTGTCCAGAGCAGCAGGCTCAAGACTTACATGTTCATACTAATAAGCATTACACAGCACTGAAAGCAGGGACAAATACATATGTATATTGCACTTTGGGATCTTAAGGCAGTATTAAACTCTGTCCCCAGAAAAGAAATATGAGATACTTTTAAAAAAAATCCAGACTATTCTATCACAGCTATCAAATCAGCTTACCAGGAACCAAAAGGAGTTTTGAGAATCAATAGAAGTGAGGTTATCCTTTTCACATTGACAAAAGTGTGGGACAAGAAGACAACATAAATCCCCTTTGATTTGTCATATTAATGGATGAAATCAATTAAGTTCGTGAGCACCATAATACCAGTATAGCCTCTGGAAAATGGAACTTGAAGAATGTTATTTTTCTAAGCCTGCTGTATACTGATGATATCATACTGATTGTACATATAAAAAACAAGCTCCAGTTAGCCCTTGTGTAATGGCAGGAAGAGCTCCTCTGCAAAGAGATGACTATAAACACCTCCAAGAGTCTTGGTTTTATTAAGAAAGGATCAAAAGAACATTCAGCTGATCTGTAATAGGGAAATACTTACAGTCTTATAGGAATTCATCTATCTGGCTACAGTCAATAACAATATGGGAAAGATTAATTAAGAAGGAGCAAAAGGATATCCAAACCCAACCAGATCTACAATCCTATCTTCAACAGTGTAAAGGGGCACAGAAATTTAGGTAAAGAAACCAAAAGGTACATATACATGTCTGTGTAGCTCCTTACCCTTACTTATAGTAAAGTAAGCTGGGTTAGGATTCGTCCAAGATGCACGCTGGTTTTCTGAACCAGATAATCTGGTCTACCACTGCTGATTCAGTGTGCACATAATCTTTTGTACCCGCATAATTTTAAGCAGTTTCTTCTTGTTTCTAAGTCTCTATCTGGTTTCTGCCACCCTCATGTACACCTGAAGCATTGTTAGTAAGTCCTTTTCAAATCTTTTTTTAAGTGGATCATTAGTACGGGAGATCACTTTAATAAATACAGTCTATCTAAATTTTAATTTTTATACCACACATGAAAATGAACAGACTGAGAGGCAGCAGAATAAACAAATTATTCCGGAATCAGGCTGCAAGTACAAGTCTGTGCGCAGGTACAAATGAATATATATATATATATATATATTGTAATATGCTCCTTTTGTAGTAAATAGTATATTTTGATATATAAATGGTTTTAATATGTTTTATTTTATGTATCATTTTAATATTCATTGTTTTGTTTATCCAAAAAGCAAACTAACCAAGTTTCATTGTTTATAATAACTTTGTGATGCCAAGATG
>NW_027110755.1:131935-140556 GCF_000696795.3 Halyomorpha halys | reverse complement strand
TTCCCATCATAATTGAAAATACAGTAAATTAAAGGAAAAATAGAAATCAAGGAATAGTGCAAATGAATAATATTCAGAAAATAAATCATTTGGAAAAATCCCTAACTGTGGGGGGACAATTGATGTTTACATGTAACCTCAAGAAAGGTTTTGCTTTGACAAAGGCACTCTTAGTTGGGATGGCCTGAAGAGAGGACGTACTTCGGCTGAAAGCGGGAAAGCTTGGAAGCCATCTTGTAAGGAGAACAAAGAAACGGCATTTTTGGACGCAAGAACATCAAGGATATCAACAGGAAGAAAGTGAACTTGGTTAGTTTTGGTTATAACTAAATTTAATATACAATTGTAACAGAGATATTAATTAAATTAAATTATTGTAAATGCCTGTTCTGATTGTCTAGTAACCATACGCCCTGAGATTAAGAGTCTCTCTCTCTTTCTTTTTATATAATAAAATTAAGAGTCTTTTTATATTATAAAAGTTTAAATATAATTCTATTATCCATTTGATATTAGTGTTCTTAAATTTGAACCCAAGTTCTCTCTTATATTTGAGAAAAGTAAAAAAGAATCAAAATTCTTTTTATTTTATTTTTTTATATTTTTTAAAATTATTACAATATATATACATGCATACTGATTCAGCAACGGTCAGAGCCGACTGTTAACTCTGAAAACCAGAGTGCATCTCAGATGTACCCTTATACTGGACAAATAAACCAGCTTGGTGACAACAACCAAAATGAAATTCCTACTGAGAGCAGACAGTACGGCCAGGATGGACCATAACAGGAATAAACCAACAATAGAGGATCTGGAGAACAATAAAACCTAGAAGAAAAAAAATAAAAAACAGACAAACTAGACAAAAACTAAAATAAGTCCAATTTTTATAAATTAAAAATTCTAGACATGTCAATGCTGAAAAAGTGTGTTTATCATTAATCATCCATCACAAAAATTATATTTTAAAAAGATCAGAAACATCTCATCTGGTGCATTGGAAAAATCACTTCTTTTTTTTTATGATGACCTTACTTTACTAGTCAGGAATTTACATACAAAGTAATTCTCCATAACCAATGACAATATAGAACAATCACTAGATAATATATAATTGTATCTTACTAACCTTAACAACTTGTTCCTCAAGTGTAGGAATAATATTATCTAAATTAGGATTGCCAGACTCCAATGATAATGGATCTAATGTTTTTGATGATATTGATAGATGTTCAACAGAAACTGTACTAAATGAAGGCTGAAATAAATAAAAACATCCATGATCAACATACCATGAATTTTGTAATTTAATTTCAATAGAATAAACAAAAAATGCTTGATCCTTAAGAATACAAATCATTTGTTGACATCAGTACAGTTTTACACCATATTTTTAAAGCTTTCGGAACGTCATAACAAACATGCTCTTGAGTAGTGATGGGTCATCCCTCATGGGATGGAATGAGGAGCCTACCAGCAGGGGGAATGATTGGAAAGGTAACAGTGGCTTTATTTTTCTGTTCTGCTGATGACAGAACACATTGGGGTTTGATACTGGTGATATAAATTGAATGGAAGATTCCATAGATGGGTTCTATGAAAGATTTGGAATCTCATAGCCCTATCTCAATAAAAATGTTAGAATGAATCTCAAAATAATCAATGAAGCTTACATTCGATTTTTAAAATACAATTTTACTATTGTTCAAATATATACTAATTACCTTACCTGTTAGTAAATTTATTGAAAAATAATTGAAGAATTTCAGAGTAGAGGAAGTAAGTTTCAAAACATATTATTTTGTATGTTATTTGTAATTTTTATATAATAAATTAGTTATAGGAAGTTAATGGGTACATAAAGAGTTAAATGTAAAATCAACTTAATGGTAAATTGGTTATCCATTAATGTGATTCATGTGGCTGATCAACACCGCACTAAATAATGCTAACTTCATCCATTAAGCCAGCACCAAATAACCAAAATTTAAATCTTTGCGTGAAATAGCTCAAACCTATCTCAGGAGCTAAGGAATTTCTTCCTCACACCCAGACCAACTGCCCATTTGAAAAATTAAGTGCTGGATGCTTTTAGGTACGATGGATAGAGCTATCTAGTTTTACCAATTGAAAACAGAAGGAGGTATGCCAATAAACAGTGTATCTTCCTTGTCAAAATGGTCACCCTGCAATATGATGTAGACTTGTGTGTATCATGCTTCAAAAAATAAATACATAATGGACATTTCCCATACTAGCTCAAGCAATATTTATTTAGCCTAAATTATCATTCCATATATTTTATCCAAGTAAATTGAGTGCAATTTAGACATTTATGATTATTTGTTAAAATAAAGTTTTTTGAAGAATAATAAATAATTATCTGCGAAATGTCCTCACAGTGCCAACTATTACATTTATGTAACAGGTTCTCAAGGGGGTCCCCATGGATGTTAGTGACTTGTATAAAAAATTGGTTTTGTGTTTTCTGAGGTTCAGAAATAGTTGATTAAGAAATGTGTGTAATTCTCTTTCATCACAAAATTGGAATTATTCGCGTAATAGGGTTAAATTATTAACTTCCTAAATAGCCCATGTGTGTTGCTCATATAGAGACCAAGTGATTAAATTAAAATTAGTAAACAGAAAACAAATGTTCAATTAGTTTTTTTATAATTAATAATGATGCTTAAAAAATTTTCTTGAACAGCTGTTGCTAAAGTAGAATAATTATAATTATTATCTACTTTATTCGATATTGTGTTAATACAAGTGAAATAGTATTACTAAAATATATTACCAAAACAGGAATGGAACAAAAAAAAATACTGGTAACTCATTGGTAACATAACAGTAGAGACAGTACTACAAAAATAGGAATGAACCATCTCTACTCAAGAGATGAAGATATCACCAACTCCAACATAGGTTGGACAAGTAACAACATTATTCATTTAATTTTTAATATGTAAAAGATATTATGTTTACATTATTAAAAGATGTTAACCATGTATATAATAACATGTATGTGTATAAATTCTGTTTTTAGCATTGGTTCTTGGTTCTTTTAATAGCTTTAAGCCAAGGATGCCCAACCTTTTTAAAATACGTGCAACAAACAAGAGTTCATATCAAAAGGTACCATAACTGTACCAACCCTCCTTTCTCGTCAATATACTTTTAATTATTTCAGTGCGATAGCAATTCTGGCACCTATATCAAACATTACTTTCATAACAAAATTGGGAATAAAAAAAATTGAGCCTTTATATCTGCTACATCCTAATTTTGAACCCTCAATGTACCATATTGTGGCAAGCATGCCTTAAGTTGGGTACATCTGTAAGTACTTTAAATAGAAAGCTATTACCAACGTTTTGCACATACAAATAATAAACTAAAATTTTGTCCATAATTAAAGAGCTAATTGGAAGCTAACATTATTTAATGATACTAAAATCCAATCGCTTGTCATGATTTTTAAGCAAAATAATTAATTTTCTACATTTATAACAATTCATTCCGCTATGGTGTACATAGTTATTTAGTATCCATAATTTCAAACCAAAGTAGATGCAGAAAATAATCATAAGAAAGACTGAAAATTTAATCTTATAAAAATATATTATCAAAGCCTTATCAATCAGCTTGATTATTTAGGTCTGTTAACTAAAGATGTGCTATATATTGCCATATATAAAAGTTTAACTGAACTTCCAGAAATATAGTTAACACATAAGATAAACAGTAAGATATAAATAAATAATATGTAATTCTAAGACACAAGTCTCCTTAGGTTTATTAATAGTGAATTAATTGATAGTACCATTTGGTCACAATATTTTTCAACAAAGTTTTGGCTAATTCCCTGAGTACATTTTATCATTTTGGCACAACAAAATAAATTACTCCAAACCTTCTTCTGATGATTTATTTCCATGTCAGCCTGCAGAATAAATAATAAATAAATAGACAAAAAAGATTTCAGAACGTACCAAGGAAACCATATCAAATGAATGAATAAAAGATAAATAATCCAAAAAGAACTTAATATTTTTCAATAATTTAAGAAAAGGATGTCCTATACACTATAGTATTTTGAGTGAATCATGAAAACTACAGAAGAAATCCTTTCTAAAAAAATAGAAAACAAAAAAGACTTTTTCACTTACTTCAACAAACTTCAATGGGTCACCCTCTACAACACCAAGGTTGAAAAAATAATCTGCAAGCTCTGAAATTGAAAGTACTGATAAGAAAGTTACTAACTTTAAAGAATGTAAAAAAAAAAAAAAGAAAGAAAGAAAAGAAAATTCACCTTTAGGTGTAATATCATTTAACAACCCACTAGTCAGGGAGTAAACCCACTTCAGTAAAACCAATCTTTCAGGCAAATTCTTAAACAAAATATTTTCAGCTTCGACTTTACTATTAACAGCATATGGAAATTTCGTAGCTATAATTTCCTCTTTCCACATATTGAAACAGCATCAATCAAAGGAGGTTAAGTAGGGTTAATAACAAATTCAAAATTCTATGAAATTGGCTACCATTGACCTCACAAGAATCAGAATTGATAATCGATACTATCGAAACAACAAGACTACTGAACATACTGGAGAGTTAAAAAAAACTTCTTGTTTTGTTTTTAAAGACAAAAATAGCAGACATAGATAATTACCATGGAAAGTTAGCGTAAACCTCATATAGGACTTGAGGAAAATAATTGAAAAGACAAGGAAGTGGAAGAACAAATATGTTCTTTCTTGTCAGGTGGGAATTCAATCGAACATGACTCCAAGGTTTTTGATTGAGGGACAGAATTGAATTGGAATAAATTTGAAAATGCTGTAGAATTAAGGAAATTATTCAATCATAGGTTTCTGGGTACATAAATTCAATAAGAATGGCTTTGGACTTGCGTTTAAGGGAATGCAATTATCGCTAACCCCACAACTAATTTAAAAAATGAAGTAAGTTTGACTGAAACCATTCAACTGCAAAATTGGATAAAGATAGACCCAGGAGCAGGGTCATTACTGCTCACTACCATCATGGAGACCATATTTGAAAAATTACCCGTAAGCAGGACCTATATTTGAGCGGTTTAACAGCACTACTTTTACGTGTTTTTCATGACGCAACACGAATCGGGATTTTAATGCAGTGAGAAACCATCACTTTAAAGTAAGTTTGAGGCCGGAAGATCAGCGGGGTGTTTTTGAGAAGACAAAAGAAAACAGCACGTATCCAATGGGCTCTTGAACATGTTGGTTAGACTGATAAGAATTGGAACCGTTGCTAATTAACTGATGAATCAAATTTTTTGTATCATCATCGATGTTTCAGAGAATGGAATAAGCAAAACCAACGATGGAATATAGATATGACTGAGCCAGTAAGGTCCAATGGAGGAGGTTCGATAATGGTCTTGGCAGTGTTAGCGAATAATCGAAAAACTCAGCTGACATTGTTCAGGAATGAGAACTTGACTGCACATACGTATCGAATTATCGAAAAACTCAGCAGATATTGTTCAGGAATGAGAACTTGACTGCACATACATATCGAATTATCGAAAAACTCAGCTGATATTATTCAGTAATGAGAACTTGACCGCACATACATATGTATCTGGACATGCCCTATGTAAATGATTGTATGCATGCTTTCCTCCTCTTGTGCGTGTCCGAAAGGTACAATCGAGGATTAAGAGTAGTATGTAAACATCCAACAGAGGCGGTATAGCAGTTAGTGCAAATAACATAACGACAGTGATGATAATAGCATAACTAGTGAAGAATCCCGTCAAATGCACGATTTGAATTATTCTGTATTGCCTTGTTTTAGAAATAATTTTGATTAAAATAAAACATATATTTTTCGATTCTTATCTCTCAACTTAGTTAATTTTTCTACGACGTTTCGGTCCTCAGGCCATCATCAAAGGGATACACCAAATATTCATATTATTTACACACATTTGCAATTCATTCATCACTGAACAATATACTTCTTCTATCATATATTAAAATTGATTTGTCCAAAATATTTTGTTTGTTTTATTTAGTACAAATAATATATAGCGACGGTAAAAGTGATAATTAAAGCACAAGTGGAGAATCCAGTCCAATAATCATCCTCAACCTCTTCGTTTTAAAAACTTTTTTTTTTCAATACCACTTAGAGTTTGATGTTTTTTAGAACCAACCTTATTGCTCATATGCAGCATAAAAAAAAAATCGCAATTAGCAACGTCAACTTCAAAGGCATTGTCGTTTCTGAGGTATAGTGATCAAGAGGTAAGTGCTTGGTATGTTCTTTTATGTGGTAAGAAGAAGATAAAACAGGTTTCCATCTCTGCTAATACTGTTTGTTTTGTTTTATAGTGAAATAAAGTGTTTTTTATAATCATAATAATTTATTAGAATGTAAAAGTAGATAGATAGTTATCGAATTATTCGAAAAACTAATTTTTTTTTTAGGTTTTAGGACTATATTTTTTTCACTTGGAGTCCGGATTTTCTTAAAATTGGGAAAATTGCATATCATAATCATCACAGCATAATGGAATCACCATTAATAATTTTAGCTTCACAGGTATTGCGTACATTTTCAAATGTACAGTCATTAAAAAATTGGTAAGTGAGTGGTTATTGACACGCAAGCATGTTTTAATTGTATATTTGGCAATAGATTGTCGCTAACAAATAACCTTGCAAGGATCCACTGCTACCGAGTTTCTCATTATTGGAAACATCTCAATAGTTTTTTTTTTTCTCGAATGAATACATGAATATGTACTATGTCTTTATCCCGAATGATTGCATTGACGCTGTTTAAGTTATTTAAATATTGGCCAAATACGCCAGTTTAGTAGTCCCCTAATGTTTTTTTAAAAATATTTCATTCTATAAAGATTACATACGGATTGGAAAATTCATATACTAGGAAACAAAATGAGCTCAAGCGATGGGACCTTCAAATCACACAGAATGATACAACTTATAACAGAATTAGTACCTGATTAGTAATATTTACTACTAAAATTTCAGTATTAGTACCCAAAAAGATCGCGACTTAAAGCGTGTTCAATTCTGCCGGGCCAGGGACATGCCAGCCCGGCACTTTTCGAATTTTGAGTTGAAACTTATACTACAGGAGTGGGGTGGTAAGGAAAAAGGGTGAGAAATGTACCCTTCATGTTTGAGGTAAATGAAATATATGTCATTTTGTGTGTCAAGAGAGGTGAAGTAGTTGTGAAAATGAAGAGAATTGGTAGGAAAAGTAAAGTAGAACCTTCAGTATTATTAGAGCTGATTTCAGAAAGAAAATCCCGAATTTTCGTAAATGATAAGTTAGTCCATGCACTGATTATGTTTTCGTTAAATGCAGTGAAAAAGTTAGTAGCATACGGTCAATTATTTATATATATATAACCATTTATAAAGTAATCTTCATCATATAAGTTTAAAATTTCATTTTGTTTTAATTATGTCAAACACTTATACGATCGTAAATTTAGGCGCTAAATTTTATGAATTTTACGAAATTTTATTTATTTGCGTTTATCATTTAAACTTTTTTTTTTTTAAAAGTAAACAACATTCTTGACTTCGATAAAGGTACCATTGTTATGATCTAAATGTGCTGTGTATAACATTATTTACATATGGATTATGTCTTCCCAACTGAAAAGACAATTATCTTATTGTAAGCGGCAGTTCCGAGAATTCCATGAATAAACGAATTACCTGCCTATTGATATAAAGGAACAAAAACAAATAGTGTGTCTTCTCTTCATTTTCACCTATTTTACCGAATACCAATTATGTATAATAACTAAATAGCCTATGTGATTTGATGTAAGAATTAATTTGCAATTATATAACCATAAAATAAATAATGGATAATTTTTATATGATATAAATTGACATATTTAGTGAAGCAATGGTTTAATTTTCTATTAAAAAAATTAGACTCAAATTTAATTCTGGAATCGTTATTTTGTAATAATGTACAACCATGTTTAATGGCTTTTATTTGTTCAAGAGGAGTTAAATGTTCTATTGCAAAACAAATTTGTATCCGCTTCTGAAAAGGTTAACTAAATTATAAAATTGTAATTTTCTGACCCTGATGAGATTGTCCGCTAAGAGGGATTTCTCACTGTGAATAGTTTTATACTCCTTATGGGGACCGACCTATTGTTCTTAGAAAGTTATTATCTAACTATTTAAATAAAAAACAAAACACCACGGAACACCTTTTTTTTGTACGCTACATACAGTCGAATATTATTAAACATCGACCTTTTCCAAAGGTTTTGTGTTTACCAATTTACAATAACTTAGCTATGCTAATCAGGTAGCAGGGTATTTAAATACTTATATGCATTAAATACAAAACGAAAAATATAAAGAGTAGTTTGAAATAAATAAAAAGAAATAAATGGAAAATGGTCCACTTAATAACTCGCAATCCTTTTGGGTACTTATTCTGAAATTTGAGTACTAAATAGTACTAATTAGTGTATAAGTCTCAACTAGAAATTGGAAAAGTACCGCGCTGGCATGTCTCTGACCCAGAAGAATTGAACAAGCCGTAATAACTCGCGA
>NW_027110755.1:131408-131885 GCF_000696795.3 Halyomorpha halys | reverse complement strand
AAGCCGTAATAACTCGCGATTTTTTTGGGTACTAATTTTGAAATTTGAACACCAAATAGTACAAATTTGTATATAAGTTTCAACCTGAAATTCGAAAAGAGCTGCGTTGGCATGTCTCTTGCCCGCAAGAATAGAACACGTCGTAATAACTCGCAATCCTTTTGGGTACTAATCCTAAAATTTTAGTAGTAAATATTACTAGATACTAATTCGTGTATAAGTTTCAACCTGAAATTCGAAAAGTGCCGGGTTGGCATGTCTCTTGCCCGCCAGAATAGAACACGTCGTAATAACTCGCGATCCTTTTGGGTACTAATTTTGAAATTTGAGTACTGAATAGTGCTAATTAGGTACTAATTAGTGTATAAGTTTCAACTCAAAATTCGAAAAGTGCCGGGCTGGCATGTCCCTGGCCCGGCATAATTGAACACGTATTAAGTCGCGATCTTTTTGGGTACTAATTCTGAAATTTTAGTA
>NW_027110755.1:105762-131358 GCF_000696795.3 Halyomorpha halys | reverse complement strand
GTACTAATTAGGTACTAATTCGTGTATAAGTTTCAACTCGAAATTCGAAAAGTGGCGATCCAGGGACATGCAACTACTTCAACGTACCTTACAATGTTAAAGCCTACTAGATATTTTTTCTCATGATTAAAATTTTTTCTTACTAAAATTTGAACTTAAAAATATAAGTTAATAAATAATAAGTAAAATATGTAAAATTTTATGGTTTATAATCTAATAATAATATGTATATAATGCAATTTGTATAATTGTTATTTACAGATGCTTCACTTTTAACGGTTTTTGCTCTTGACGCAGTTTAAAATTGTGTTAATGGCGCCATAGTAACGATTTCATTTGAAGCGTCTGTTTTGTGAACCGGTTTGATGCGTATAGTTTTCCCGTCGGTGTGTTTTGTCATTTATATTCTGCCTATAAAAATTTAATTAATTGTTTTGTACACAATGGAATCCGATATTCAGGTTTGTTTAGTATGTTTCTACTTTAGATTTTGTGTATGTACACTTTGACACATTCTATCATTTTAATTACAGCTTGCTCTTAAAAGAATGAAGAATGTTAGGGACCGAGAAGATTTTGACTTGCAACACAATGGTATGCATTTATTGATTTCAATTGCTTAATATTCATTTTAGTCCTACTATTTGTATCAGTTTGATTGATTTTTTGTACAATATTTTGTTCTCGATGTGCTGTTCAGAACATTGATTTTTATGTTTGAAGTTTAGAAAATTTTTATTTCAGTAGCTATGCATAGATGAAATTTTATCTTATCTTGTCAAACATTCATGAAAATCGATAACGTTCAGTGACTTACTGTATTTAGTGGTCAAATGTATGTCAATTATTTTTTTTTTAAATTGACAATTATGTCTTGTAACAATTAAAACATAGTATCATATATGTTGTATACTCTAAATACTTTCATATTTTTTAAAGAGTTTTTGTTTTATTCTAGTTGACATATGTGAAAAAGAAAATTCTCACCCGTTATTGCGGGATAAAACTAAAACGAGACTTCAAAGATTAGGTGTGCTGTATGGAGGTATGTATTAGTTCTAATTCTAGTTTAGGGTATTGCTCCTTTTGTGAAATAATCATTTATTTTGTTTTGACAAGACTACTGTTATATATTCTTTACTTTTAGATTCTCAATCATGTATTAAATCTTATCTTCTTTAGATAATATGACATTTGTAAGAATATTCCATTTTGAATGCTGAATTTTCATAAAATCTTTCTCTAAAGTACCTTTAATTTTGTTAATTTGAAATAGTTTACAGTATCCAATTTTTAGCAGTAAGAAACAATGGTTGGGTATAATATATGACAGAATTTAATAATTAATGAAAGTAGGAAATAAATTGCTGATTCCACTTTCGCTTCCCTATCCATGAAATATATAATAAAGGAGATTATCATTCTGAATAATTAAGAAATTGTATTTGAGCTGCTAATAGTTAAACCGAGTATAAATAATAACCAATATTCATTTAAATGAATTTCATTTCTATTTTCTAAATTGTAATGCTCTGTGTAATAGTTTGTTAAATTTTTAATAGCACTAAACAACATTAGTTATTATTTGAGTTTAATCTTTTAAATTACTAGTTATTATAAAATAAAAAATAAATTATTGGCTTGGCTCAAATTGAATATAATTTGTAGGTGGAGAGATTTCCTCTCCAATTCATAAGTCAGAACAGAATTGGGAAGATGAAGATGAAGATGATAACACTTCTGGTGATAAGAGTCCTTATGCAGAAAGAAGAGCAAGAAGACTCCAAGCACTTGCCAATACTATCAATAGTTGGGAGGATGATATGCGGCATATTTCCCCCAAAAAAGAACAGGTATCAGGACATTATGTTTTCTGTTTTTTATTTATGTTCAACCACATTCTCAAGTTTTAAGATATTCATATTTATCCCTTTTGTTGCTATTAGATTGATAAAAGCTTCTGGAGATCCATGTCTGATCCACTTCCATAGTTTTGTTAATAGGCTTCTCAGATGTTAAATACTCTTAACTATCACATTGTTTTATAATCCCTGAATTATGTTGTAAACTTTAATTACTAAAACAGAATTTAAAAATTTTATTTTACAGGAAGAACGGGTAGATAGATTTGGAAATAAGGTAGGTTCGAAAGCAGTGAAGCATGATGCTGTGCAAATTCCACTTAAAATTCAAAACGGACAGCAAGCAGTTCAAGGACAGACCCCAAAGAAAGTTGCATGGGACAGAAGGATTATTAGTTCATTGGTAATTAATTAATTTCTGAAATAATAATGTCTAATTTCATTGTTTATTTATTTTTAATGGGATATAACGTTTCATGATCAGTGTAAAAAATTTACTTATATTATTTAATAGCATAGTTTACTTTTTACTATAGGAAATGCAGGGATTCAAGAGGTGTGATTCTGAGGAGCATTTGGTTTATAATTATGTTTCTCCTGATAGTAAGGAGTGCTTAAGTCCTACTAAAAGACAACAACAAAATGTAAATCATCCTCGCTCCGCTAGTCCCCGAAAGATAAATGTTAATAAATCAGAAGAAACATCACTTCCTCAGCCAAAGGTTAAATCAACTGAAACAAAGGAGCTTGTTTCACAGTCACAATTTTCTTTGGGTCAAGCTGTTGCTACTCACATTAGGGAAAGGTAATTAACTGCTGCACATTATGGTATTTAAAACCTTATTATTTTGAATCCATTAAGGTGGGTTAACATTGGAGATAACATAGTACATGCTATTTCTTACAAACCTGTTAACAATATTTCGTTATTGACTAGTGTACAATGTAGACATCAAACTGTTGTATGATTTTTGTTAAAAATATGGTCAGAGTTTACAGATTTCTTGTATGTTCAGAATCAAATTAAACAAAGAATATTGTAATTATTTGCTGCTACTAATTCAGAAAAATAAAATCATTTAATAATACATGAACACTTTAGTAAAAAATATTTTTGACAATATTAACTGTCTGTAATTGAATTATAAATAAATTATTCAAAATAATAACTTAAGTCCAATGTAGTTGTACACATTATTTGTATTAAATAAATAGATGGTAAGACTCATTATTACGTAGTGTCATATTTGACTTTTAATACACATTGAAGGTGCTGTGATACTAAACTAATTCTTGCATCAATGATTAAGGAATTTTGTAACTCAGTGTGTTAAAGGACCGGAAAGAGTCAAACAGAAAAGTTTTTTAATTGTGTAAAAAGTCAGAAAATCCTAGAAATTTAACAGAAAAACTTCTGTAATCATGAATTCACTAACCATATTTGACTTAAGGCGGAGAGATAGTGTTTCATGATAAACCATAAGGTTAAAAGTTAAAACATGTAATCAGCGATTGCTTCCAAAGTCGTTGATTTTGATTTATCTAAAGATCAAATTTTCCACTTACTTCCATATTAACTCACAGTTTTTGTATGAAAAAAAAAATTAAATCAACACTTCCTCTCCCCTCTTAATCAAAGCAAGAAAAATCCTGATTTTCAAATACATTATTTAGATATTTAATCTAACCTCTGATATATTAAGGATGTCGACAAACTCCAACTTATGACTAAGATATGGTTCCTGTACAATGTAATGAAATGAATTGTAATCTATCATAACCACTGTATATTGTTTCTACAGAGCAACTGTCGAAATGTTTGAAAAATCAATACACAAAACAATGTTTCTAATTCCTGTAATTTAAACATTTTTATTGGAGGGGCGAAATTCTTGTTGAGAGACATAAACATATATCACAGCATTCTGTTTACCACAACATTGGTCTGTTCAGCATCCTTAAGGGCAATGGAGGGCCGTTGCATAGATGTATAGATTTTTATACTTTCATAATGGGATATTTCAAAATTTTCTGTTAGCAGAGGTTTATGGGTATTATTTTTTTTAACATGTAAAAATTAAAAATGTGTTATTTGATAAGTTCTTAGTCACTGTATCTTATTACTGAAGATTTAATTTTTTTTTTATATTGTTTTCTAAGATTCACTCAATAATCCTTATTATGGTGTTAACATTTATTAGATCACCTCAGCATTCAGTGGTTTTGGAGCTTGCTGCCCAATATGAAGCTGATTCTCCACTTTCAAAAAAAACTGGAAACTCAAATGTGGATCCTGCTTTGTTATCAGTTGCTGAAAAGTAATTTATTTTAAATTTTATTGAATTTTTTTATTTTTTAAGTGCATATTATTTTATTTTTTAAGTACATATTATTTTATTTTTTAAGTACATATTATTTTATTTTTATCATATATTTCATTTCCTATAATTTTTTCCTATTTTTAAAATTATTTTTACTCATTTATTTATATTTTTTGTTTTATAAGCTTTAACTATTTATTCCTGTATCATAACACATAAAACATTTGTTTTAATTATTGACTTGATAGAATTATGTGACAAATCAGGGTCATTTATGTAATAAAAATTAATTATATTTCTAAATTAGTCAGCTAAACTTATTCTTTGAAAAAGCATATTTCTTTATCTTGTACTGTTTGAAAAATACTACAATCACTTATAAATATTGTATTTCTCTAATTTCATGATTTAGGCGATATTCATTATCAATTCCATTATATTACTGAATTATATATTAATGTCATGTAAGTTTTTGATGACTCATAGTTATTATTTCAATCCAGTCATGATCTGAGAAGAAAAATCATTTTCTTGTGAAGTTCTGTAAATTTTAGATTTTTTCTTTTGTTGATATAATTTTCTATATTTTTTCCCTGCATATAGTTTCTTAAAACTTAAAATTCTTTTAATATGGCATAGCCTTACTTAAATGATATGCAAGAATTGATTAGTATTCTTATTCCTTTCCTAATTATTAAAAAGAGGTCTATATTTTACAGGAAAGCAGTATTTGAAAGAAATCAAGGAGCATTACCTGTACCTCAGCAGTTTTTTAAGAAACGTGATTTGAGCCCTCCTAAACGAATGCCCAAAGTATTTTCACAAGAGGCCAGGCCAGAGAGTAGTAGCTCTGTCACTGTGAAGGATAGTGTGAAACAAGCAATGATCGAGAGATTTCAGGAGTTAGAGGCTCTAAGACATCGTTGGGACCGAAATAAGGCTTCTTCAACTGCAAAAGTTAGAAGAATATTTGTTTATGTTTTAGAATTCTTTCATTGTTAAGTATTGAAATTGCCTATCTTTTTATTCATTAAAAAAAAAATTTTAAACAAAACAATCATACAATAATTATATTTTGATTACATTGTTTTATTAAAAATTGTCGGCCATTGGATACCATCATGACACCATAAAGTGATTCCTTATTTACACCCTCAATTATGATCCATTGAGGGTTCTAAGTCCCTTTTGAGCGAACAATATGATCATAAATTGATAGCTGAGACCTAATGAAGCAGTATTAATCAGTGCTACCAATTCTCCCAATCAAAAATATCCGCTCTGAAGGAATCAGTAATGTTATAACCAACTGTATGAGTATTGAAGTCATGATTGTAATATCACACTAGTTCTGACATGATAGTCCAAGTAGTATCAGTGAATCAACTGGCATATTAACTATATGCCTTGACAGTGAACTATCGTAGTTTCAGTTATTGCAGCCACTACTATAGTATAAATGTTTGATAGTCGCCATCATGAGAGCATTTACTAGGTCTGGTGTGATAGTTGGTAGTTCAAGTAAAGTCAAAGTCAAACTGTCATGCGTATATGCCTTGCCATTGACCTATCGCAACATATCCAACTTGCCATATGTAATGAGGGAAGGTGGAAAAACATTATTCCTATATATTTACACAAAAACTTGTAAAAAATTGTATCGTTCCTGGGCCCTGAAACAAATCCACTATGGATCCCAAAAACAAAATACACCCTGGGCCCTAAATGGTCAAGTTCCTGTGTTCTAAAGTTCAACATTTAAGGGAAAAGATAACTAGTTTGCAATAGAGAAAGTGTCTAAGAATTAACATTAAAAACTAGATCATGATCTAGTGGGGCACTGCACTAATACTATACATGTAATGTAAAGCCATTTTACCCACTCCTCACTAATGTACATTTAAAGTACAGTGAAGATATTTAAAAAAGTGATAAAAAGAATCCATTAAAATGGGCTGGATCTCTAAATGTATTTGTTTTTCAGTTGTATTATTCTAAAATAATTTTGTTATGAAGTATTTTGAATTAAGTTTTTGCATAACTTGTTTATATCTACATACTTTAAATAACAAGAATAAATGTTTCTGTATATAAAAATGATCTTAATTATTACTATTTATAAACATAATATTTTCTGACTTCTTTTTTTTAATTATCATTTAACATTCAGAAATTTATCAATCTTCTTATTAACACACAATTTTGATCCAAATATACTCTCAACATTTATTTTCAGAAATTCTCCAATGTTTCGGCCCTCAGGCCATTTTTAAGGAGACAACCTATAAAAATTTTTGTTTTTATATTAATTAAATTATTTCCTCAACTACATACTAATATTTTAAGTTTTAGATTTAAAATAAAAATAGTTATGTAAGTAAATAATCAATTTAAAAATATTGTTTGAAACTGTTATGATATTATTTTAATATTTAATTTAATTTAAAGATATGACATGGGCAATTAGCCAGCAGAAAATGTTTTAAAGAATATAACATTTGTATTTAAGGTATTTTCAAAAATATTAATATGTTGTTGAGGAAATTATGTAATTAATACAAAAACAAAAATTTTTATATAAGTTGTCTTCTTGAAAATGGCCTGAGGGCCTAAACGTTGGATAATTTCTGAAAATAAATGTTGAGAGTATATTTGGATCAAAATTGTTTGTGTTAATAATAAAATAAACCACTCTCAAACAGTCATTATATTATCAATCTTGTTGGTAATTATTGTTACAAATTATCATTAAATGAGGTTTCTTATTTCCAGAACCTAACAGAAGAACAAATTACTGAAGTTCCAGAAATTCAAAAATCAGAAGTTAACCCACAAATCCCACCTCCTCCTCCGTTGCCTGTGAATTCGTTTTCTTTAAAAGAACCATCTCCAATTCCATTGCCTGTGAATTCTTATTCTGTGAAAGAACTATCTCCTCCTCGTACTCCATCACCTCCACAGATCAAGATGGGTGTGAGTTCTCCTGTTGGAAAAAGGAGCCCTCCTTGTCAACTTCCTAGGGTGCTCAGTGTTAAGGAAAAAACTAACCGCTCCGGAGGTGAGTGAAATGAAATGTTTGAAAAATATAAACATATTATACGGTTGTTTTCCACCACATACATATGTGCTAAAGAAAATACAGAATTAAATGCAGTATTTTTAGTAGTTAAATTTTATGATAGCACAAGTTTTAAAAAGAATAAATTGCTATAATGTTTCCTAGAGTGATTATATGCTATCTTAAACTCTGTTTTACAGAGAAAAAAAGTCTGAGCAAGTGGAAAATAAGGAGGTTAATTCTCATGTAAAAAGTGTTGAATAAAGACCATTATCTTATGTTAAAAACTTAATTTATCAATCTCTTAAACCTTAGAAATTCTTATTATTTATGCAATTGAAACTTTTACTTATCATTGTATAAATAAACTATAAACTTGAACTTATTATATTTTGATTATAAAGATTGCAATGTTGATAATAAATGGGTTCCAGGTGTGGTCAAAATAACTAAAATAGTAAGTAAACTATTTATTTTGAGCCAACGTTTCGCCCCACTTTGAAGGGCTAAAATAAAAGATACAAACGACTAAAATTATGTAACAGCATTAAAGAAGAAGATAGCACAAGATAAAAATAAACTAAGGTGTGGCTTAAAAATATGTGAAAATTTATATAAAATTGAACAAAGTCAATTAAAAAAGATAGAAATAAGATGTGTAGTGAAAAGTATAAATAATACATGAAATGCAATAAAGTATTAAACATATAACATAAATGGAAATAATAGCAAATAAAACAGTAGATAAAAGAGAAATAAAAAAATACAGTATGCACTGAAAGTCAGAAAATAGGAATAAAATAACAATTTGGAAAAAAGTGGGAAAATAATAAACCAAAATAGGACACCCACGTTCTAAAATTAAGAAAAGTGAAAGAATTGCTTTAGGTGAATGCCAAGGTATCAACAGGGTAGGGGAGTGTGGAAATTGAACGGTTACCAAATGATATTACATTTGAAAGTGAAAAATATTTATAAATTAATAGAGGTAAATATTAAATGTAGGTAGGCATTAAATGATAATATATGTAAATATATATATTAAGGAGGGAAACCTATATATATATATATATATATATATATATATATGCAATAATATTATTAACACAATAAATGCAATAAAATTAAAATTATGGGATACAATGAACATAATATAATGAACAAAAAGAAAATATACTTAAATTAATAGAGGTATGAAGGTGTTGTAAATTTATATAAAAACATTAATTATAAAGCAATAAATATAAGTATAAAGTTGAAGTTCGGAAAAATAAAAGATATAAATGTAACATATGCGTTGTAAATTTTTATGATAATTTTTTTATAAAAAAGATCAAAGATGTGGGAGAATAATAGGTATGTAAGTTAACTTCTGAAATTTACAACACAGCAAAATTAAAAGAAAAAGTAAGGTAGTTTATTTAATAAGGCTTAAGGTATGTCGGTTGTTAAAGATAGTAAAAATAGTTATGGAGTCTGCCGAAGTAGATGGGTTTGGTATACCCTATCCACTGATAAGTATACCAAACTTATCTATTCCAGTAGATTCCTTAACTATTTTCCTCAACATTCTTATCCCCAAAAAATCAATGTTGCTAATAACCTGAGTTTGTATGGGATTTTAGGTGCGAAGTTGTTAAGTAAGACCTGTTTAATATTTTCTATGTTGGTCTGGGTCTGGAGGTTTTAAGGGTCAGAACGAGAAAGGGGTTGATGGATATGGTAGGTCTTAAGCAATATTAATTTTTATTTATTTTTTTGATAAGGATGTTGGGGGAAATAGTTTGGGAGTCTGTCGGAATAGGTAGGTTTGGTGTACCAATCAGTAGATAAGGTATACCAAACTTACCTATTCCAGTAGACTCTGTAACTATTTTTACAATCCTTAACTTCCAACCTATCTTAATTATATTTACTGTACTCTGACTATGTTCTTTTTATTGATTACACTCAGCCAATCAACAATCTTCCATTGAAATGTTATTTATTTTTCAATGGTAATAATGTTATATAACATTATTACAGTTAGTTTTTGTGATTAATGATGTAAATAAGGCTTAAGAAAATTAAACCTTTAATTTACCAAGCTGCATGTTCATTCAACTTTTGAATAATTAAAATCAGTTAATCTAAAATTTTAAAGGTTTTTTGCTTTATTTTTAATTGTTTAAAAATGAACCTAACCATTTTCACAGGGCAACATTACCCAGAAGTGAAGAAGATCAAAGTATCACCTCCAAAACCGGGTCGTCTCTATCCTTCCATATCTGACATTGAGGCTGAATCTGAAGTGCCTGAAACAGATTTAGAAACAATTGATGAAGAATAGTAAGAAATCTATACATAATTTATTGATATATCTATTTACTACTTTTTCTTACACCCATCTTTTTCTCACAGTTTCTGTTGCTAAACTTAGAAGAAGAAAAATTAATAGACTATTTTTAAAATCTCTACTTTTGATCAGTGAGTGAATGAAATCATTTGTGTTACGAATATTCATTCATTATTAGCAAAACATATGTATTTAGTGGTCCTTGACCTGCTCAATTGTGTTTCCCAATTCATCCCTATCGACAGTAAGCCATCTCACTTCAAATCTTTTCCTAGACTTAATCCCTCTCTGGCTTATCATAGTACAGCTTCCTAGCTGCCCTTTATTTATCCATCCTCAGAATGACGTTTAATGAGCTGTACTTAAGCTAATTGAGAGATTAGTTGTAAATCTTTCGTCCTTGTTCTTTGATGGGAACTCTGTTTATGTAGTATTCATTTTTCTCTCATATACTTCACTTTTCTATCTGAAGAAATTCCAAAATGTACTTGCATGCCATTCTATTAATAAAAATATATAAGTAAGTTATCTCTATCATTACCATAGTACTTATTTTAGTCATGTTATGTCAGGCAATGAATTATGTTATTATTAAGTTACTAAGGCTGCTTTGTATTCTTTATTGAAAGTAATATTTTTAAATATAGGATAATTACACCAGTTATTATATTGTACTGCCAGTTATTGATAGGCTAACCTTTTTTTGTGTTTTTAGATATTATGAGTTTGGTACTAACAACTGCTGGCACCAAACCAGTAATAATTAAAAAAGGTTGACCTGTTAAAAACTGGTGAACTTAACTTTAGTGTTTTATTAAGTTAAATTAGAAATATAATTTATTATGGTTTATAAATGTATTGTTCTCATTAGCATGGATGAAGATGAACCAGGAGTAACTTCTTTCTCAGACTCATCTAACTTAGAGACAAGCCATAGTTCTCTGTCAAGCTTTGGTAAAGAAATAGTGAGACAAGCCTCTAGGACAAATCTTAAGGTATGCTGTTTATTTTGTTCTTTGTTAGGTTTCGATATTCTTGGCTTTGATTATCAGTTAGACGTTTTTGAATTAAGTGGGGGGAGGATAAATACTCAAACAATGTAATTGATTAGTGTGATGAAAGCAGATTGTTACTCTCTGTGAGTTGAAAAATCTGACAGTTAGAAAAGAAAAGGAACCACAATATATTTATATTTATTACACTATATTGAAAAAAATAATATAATCTGAACTAACAGGATACATGTAAATTACAGTCATGCAACTTAAGCAACGAGTAGTACAATTAAATGAACTGTTGTATAATTTTTAAAATGGGGGTTGGTCTGCCTTTGGGATAACAGAGGGTAACCCTCCCCCCAGTTATTAAAGTTTTAATTGCTTTTAAGTTCAAAATTAAATTAATTTAAAACGAAATGCCATGTCACACTTTATTAAAAAGAATTACAAAGAGCACCATCAAATCGCACTCACAGTTCTTACTTTTGTTTCATTATCTAATAAAACTGATTTACAAATAGTTGGTTTCAAAATGTTGACAGTGATAAGTTGGTGGATAGAGTTAAGATGGTAAAGATTTGTACGCAGACATAATGGCTTGTGATTATACTACCACACCAGCAAACCCTTTACACAGGTTTAATTTTGTCCTAAAATGTATTGTTTTTGAGATATCACTTTAAGTGCCACCCACCACCCATGCTTATTCTAGTGATAATCTCTCGCGGTTGCCATGGGATCAAATGTAATTGTATGAGTTTTAATTTTTTCTACTAATAGTTTACTAAGTAAAACTTTATGTGTACAAATGTTACTGAATCTAAATAATTGAAGTTGTGGTAATCAACTAATGCATTAAACTGATACAAACCTAAGGTTTCTGCAAAATTTTCGTCTCTGACTTCAAAACTGATACCATTATCACTCCTGTACATGTGATATGTATTGACTAATAATGTGCGAATACAATGAATTCTTTTGGAAAATCTTTTGAGAATTTAGATTGTATATTTATGAAATTAAATAACTGAATTCTATCTTATCTTTTTAGTAGCTTATATTTTCCTATCTTGAATGGTTATTATTTTTACAGCGTCCTTCGCAATCATTGGAATCAAGTTCATCAGAAAATGAGTCGAAAATCCTCAAAGAAATGGATGATTTGCTTGATGAAGCACTTGGTTCACCTTCTCCTAAAAGAACAAGGGACTCTACCACCTACAAGGTAACTCTTTCTTATGGAATCTTATTTTAACTTGGTTGTGAAGACCTCCATTATTTTTATTTGTTGTCTTTATGGTATGTTAACTAGGGTGATTTATGGATGCAGATAAGCAGAACATTATGAGAGAGAATATAACCGCAAATTTTGATCTATCCTTAGTTATATATTTTATATAACAGAAAACCTAGGGGTATTACCTTCCACCTGTTGAATTATCGAAATATTAAGTAAACATACCAAAAAAAAAATTGGTAAAATTAACAAGTTGAAAGCAGTGTACATGCATAAGAATAAACAGAAGAAATATATGTACAAAAGTTTAATGATAAGAAGAAATATATATACACAGAATGAAAAAGGAAAGAAAAGAATTCATATCAATTAATAAAACAATGAGAACTTATAGGTTGACTTAACTTCAACTTAAATGATTAATCTTATCAACTATTATTTACATTACTGCACATAGGAATATAAAAGTGATATTAAAAAAAAAATTTAGTTCGAACCCCACGTAGTCTTTGGGTGTACTCCTGGTAGAACACAAGGTTGTCAGATAGTTCCTTTCCGGTCACCATATCACCAGAATTATAGAGATATAATCTCTAACGATGTAATACCACAACTCTCCTATCCAGGACGTGCTGAAGATTCCCCTTCATAAAACCAAAGCCCACTCGTCTGAACATATCGCTCGTGTTTTTGTTTTTCCCCATAATCCCTTTTGTCTATGCAGTTATTGCCAGTGTTTTTATCTTACCATGGCAATCGTAACCAGAGAACATTGTCAACGATTGGTTTGAAAGCTGAAATTATTATCATTTAGTTTTAATCCTTAATACATTGAGTAGACTTCCATGTTGTTCTTTAGAAGGGAACACCTTCCTCCTTAGAATTTTCCTTTGGACCTGATCTATTCGTTATGCACATGCCTTCATAAGGGTCCATGTTTTACATGCATTTGTACGATTCAATAGTTTACTTTTAGAAGACTCGCAGGAGAAAATTAATCTCTACTTGCAGTCATTATTATAGGTGCTATCTCGTCATCTTCGTTATGGGTATCATTAATTTTGAATCTGATGTAGGCAGAGCATGACACAGTTTGAAAATTGTGGTTTTTCATGACAAGTGCTGTGTAGGATGAATTATCTTCTTCCTTAAACCAAGGATATTGGTTTTGCCTTTGTTAACACAGAGTCCCATTTTCCTTGTCTCATCTTCCAACCTTGAGTTTTATTATGCTAAACCAGGTTATATTGCAATATATTCTACCTGTGTATTCCTCAGGGGATAAAATCTGTGTAGATTTATGTTCTTTTGTATTAATAATTAAAATTTTTTATGATTTCTTGGGAGTAGCAATATTTTTCTCTGGGCTCCAGTGGTATGATTATGAAGTTTTAATAATTGAAGAACAATTGTTTGCTTAATTGTGTTCATTCTATTCAATTGTCTATTTGGTAATTACTTTGTTAAGTAAAATATTGAATTACACAACAAGGTTTATTTACTATTGATAAATTCTAATGAGCATATATTTTAATTTCTTTACACTTATGTTTTAGCTGGACACAAACTCTCTACAACTTTCTACAAACTCTGAAACATGTTCAACTACCAGCTTTGAATTCTCAGATGCTGAAAACCTCCAGGCAAGGTACCAATCTGAAAACAGTTCAGAAGCTAATGAACCTAAGACTCCCCTAATGTATAGTGTTTCGCTTTACAGAAAACAGCGACAACAACAAGTATGTACTTTTATGCTCTTTAATTTTTTTTAGGTTCATTACATTCTTTTTGATTATCCAAATGTTCATAAATAAAGAATATTTATATATGTCTTGTTGTTTCACTTTTTTAAGTTAAACCCCAGAACAATTTAGATGAAACTTATTAAACTTCTGGATATGGTGGGATGGGTTTACAACCAACTTAACAGTTGAAGCTTTGAAAACAAAATAATACTATTAATTGATTTTGAACCCTTTCCAACTGTATGATGATACAGAATGAGTAGAAGAAAATACAATTAGTTTTCATTTCAACCCATAAGAAAATGTATAGACTCTGTGGTTATCTTAAAATGGCAGGTAACTAAATAGATTTAAAAGTAGATTTTCTGAGAAATGCGGAATTGACAAAAACAAAAAAAAAAAATAGAACTGTTCAGGTTATAGTTACTAAATTTTAATAAATAGTTTGATCAGACTAATTAAATATAGGACAAAGCAAACAAGTAGAAGAACAGAATGGAATTCACTTCTATGTGCCCTATGTACACCACTAGCTAGGAGTTAATGGAGATAATAAGATATCTTTAATTGGAGAAGATGGTCGGGAGGGTGTGGTCAGCAAAAAGAACATAAATAGACAAAACATTATTTATTTATGCCAACATTTCGACCTGGGTTTCAGGTCTTCATCAGGGAGCTTGTAGCAAAGGGGCCTATAAAGCTCACTTGTGTTTTACAATCCTTCATTTAATTGAGTTACATTACAATAAAACTGTTGCTTTTTACAATCCTTCATTAAGGTAGGTCATTACAACCATAAGGAATTCTTCACTACCCCGATTTCTCAATGCTTGGACCACTAATGTTAAAACCACAATTTGAGGTAGAAAGATTGTGATTATTTTATTGAAGTTAGGAATCATGTTGCCAAAACTGTTAAGCTTCTAATTGTTCACTAATATTTGAATATAATATTATATTAATTTCCTTTAGTTAGTTCATAAATTTATATTCATTATTATCACTTGTCTATGTACTTTTAAATGTGTTTATTTAATTTCTGCTTATGACGGTCTTGTTTTATTTGTGGCTTCCTTTCTCACAGTTATTGACGCCTATCAGGAAGGAGATAAGAAGAGAAGAAGTTATTTTGGATGAAGAGCCGAATTGTAGCAAATTGTCTCCTAAATCTGAAGAAAAATTGGTTCAAGAAAAGATCAAGGAACTTACTATTGAGGTATATATGTTTGTGTGTAGTATGTTTACACTCCTGATTAACTTGTAGTGCTCAATCTACTTATTTGAAAAAATAGACTAATGTTGAACATAACCGATCATCATTAATATTTATTACAATCAGTCATTCCTTTATCATACTGGATCTTATTAACAAGGGTCAAATAAAAAAAAGGGTCCTAAAAAAAATCTTGCTCGTTATTGCACGGTTCTTATCACTTTTGTGCATTAATATTTTGGTATGGCTCAGCTCAATTCTGCTCACCAGATATGGGCTTAAACTTTTGAAAATAACTGAAGGCAGATTAAAATTTCAATATAGCTTAAGAAGAACAAACTGTATTTAATTATGATGGAATAAAATAATTTGAGAACCAGCCTAAATATTTAATTATTAATATGATTTATTTAAGATTCAATTTAAAATAAGTATGTATCACAGTTGCAGAGGCAAATTGAGACCGTCTCTCAAGCTAGTAAGGCACTGAATTTGTGTTTGTCAACACCTGGGTTCATGGGTTCAACTGCAGAGGTAGAGGCTCAAAAGCTGCTCTTAGTTGCCAGTAAGTGATAACTTATCATTTATTAATTAATTTATTTAAATTATTATACATCTTGGAAATAAGGAGCTCAAAGATTATAAATAGATTAATTTGATCATTAGAACTTATTAATGTATTAACCAACATAATATGGATTTAGTTACTAAAAATTTAGCTTCAAATTGTAAAATTTCCAAAATATTCTAATTAAGTGTACATTAGTTACTTCAAATGAGTGACACTATGTTTTGTTCAAAATAAAACAAAATTTCTTAGTGGTGATAAAATAATATTAGTCAAAAATAGTTAATTCTTCATAAAAATTGTATTTCTGTTATGAGGTTGATTTTGATTGAGTCAGGAAAATGCAACACTTTTCGTACGCAGTTAGGCTGTTGGCTTTGATTGGAAAAAGTTATGGTTTTATTTATGGATTATCATTAGCTTAAATTGAAGACTATCTTAGCTCTCAACTGCTAATTATTTTTAGTACAGGCTGATATCTGTTGGTTTCTTCTTCATATTAAAATTCTGTATTAATCATTCTGATTGGCAAAAATGTGAAGGAACTTAATTTATTGTTGAAAGAAAAACCTCAATTGGAATTCAACCATAAATGGATTACCTTAAGCACAAAATGATTTTTAAAAAAATCAATACAAAAAAATATTTACCTTTTTTTTTAAGCTGCTTGCTCAACAAGAGCTAAACCAAGTTTGTTATTAGTATAGCATCGCTCACTCAGTTGCCAATGTTTTTACGTGTTAGAAGATTTCCCTTCATAAAGTTAAACCATACAACCACAAAGATAGATGTGTTGACCTACATCTAAACTAAGTTAAACTCAGGAAATTGGGTGAGCCTAGTCAAAATGAGTTAGTTGTACTCACCTGTAGAGAACTAATTGAACTAATATAAGCTAACCCTCTTTGATTCATCCCCTACCATAATCATTATGTATCATAAACGCATCTTTATTTCCATTCCATAACCCCTAGAACACAATATTGGAGGTTTGCAAGATGTCTGATGAAATTATATTTTTTCATGTATTCTTTTTTATAATTTGTACTTACTCTCAGCAAAACATAAAATATTGTAATTAATGTACAGTTCATATTCAAGTTGTGGTATTGCAGTAATACAAAGTAAATATTTACTTAAAAAGTACAGACATGTTTGTGAAACAGTTTAAAATCAATACTATTGTTCCCACCTTCCTTACCCTTTCCTTTACTTATTCAAATGTCTGCCTCTTTCCTCCACTATCATTTTATACATCGTATTTTTTAAGGCCTATATTTAATATGCCTTAAAATTGAGAGATAAATATTTTTCCTCTCCTTCAGCTTAAAATTTTCTATTTTACATAAATAATAGGGTTATTCAAAGTTTTGACATGCGAAATGTTATAAGTATAGGATTGTGAGCAGCCTAATTTAAAGTCCATATTACATGGTAAACACAGAGGAGCTCCTAGCAGATTTTTATCTGAAGCAAATTTGTAGCCTTTCCCTCCAGAATTTCATTATTTTTATCCATTACTTTAGTAGAGTTTTATAAACGTCCAAAACTAAAAGAACAAGAACTGTAGCTCAGCAGGTCTATTGCATGGCATCATTCTAAATTTAGCCGACCTATTTCTACCATGTTAAATGTTTTATCATTTCAACAAGCTAAATTAAGGAAATAATTCTTAATTTAACACACATTTAACTACTAAAAATCTCAAATATTTTTTTTTTTATTAGTTTTATTATTCAATTTATATTATAGTTTTTATCATTGTTAATTCCAGTGTATAATAATTTTAGAAATTATTTATATTATGGTAATGCTTAATGCTTATATTTATAGGTGCTCGTTGGACTTCCTTAAAACAAGAGATAGAACGTTTGAGGATTGAGAAACGGTTACGCTCTGGAGACTGTGAACTGGACCGTGGGGACATCAATATTCAGTCAATCAGTGTGCCCTTGAAGACATGCATGCCTTCAAGAGATCAATCATCGGTGCACTTAGTTTGCTTAATCCGTTCTGGCTATGTTGTTCTGCAGACAGAGGTTGTGACTTTGGATAAAGCATCCATCAGGAATGGTCGTATCTCTTTCCAGAAGATGCTGAATCTTGTTGACCTCTATTCTGACTTTACCGTTTCGGTTGAAGTATATGGTTTCATTGCTCAGCATCAGACAGAGCTTGCCCCAGACTACAAGCATAGGACTACTCCTAGCAAAAAGGTTGGTAATTTTTAATTTTTATTGAATGTAATGTATTCATAATAATTCTAAATGACTTAACTATTTGAACTATTCCATCATTATCTATTGATATATTCAGACTATATCTATCTTGTGATTTTTTATCAGACTTCACTGCCTTGTTTATTATTGCTATGAGATCTACTACTAATTCCAGTTTGTATCTTATTTTACTGGATCTGTTCAGACTTTGAAAAAATTCTGTTCAATAGACACCTTGGTCCAACTAGTAGTTTGATTCTATCATCTGTCTGTAATGATTCTATTTGGAGTATGTGTGAGTACTACACACACACATTTTCTTTACAGTTTTTTAAGACCCTTTCATGAACTTAAAAAGCTTTTAAATTTGCAATTGATAATACTTTTTTTCCCTAAATACCAAATATTCATTAAAATATGCTTAAAACGAACTACTCACTTTTTTCATGGAACAATAATAACCTCTTAAAGCTCCAAAATGGTAGCCATTCTCATATAAGACCCATCAAAGCAATCACTGAATTCACAGAAAGAACATGGCTGCACTTTAGATTAATATACTTATTACTATATATAAGTATGCAGTAATATAAGTGCATATATATTTTCTCGATACTTCCATTAAATGTTGATATTATGAATAATAGGCGTATTTGTTAAATTGAAATATGTTCATATTCAAGTAAAAACATAATATTCTAGTTTCATTACATATAATATTTTATCTAGGATAAAAATCGTTCTGCTGCTAAGAAGGCTAAGGACAAGTTTATACCTGTTGAATCTCCTGCAGGGCCAAATGCTGTCAGGTAATTATTTACCTTATTCATTTGTAAATTTTAAAAAATATTAAAAAAATATTTCAATTGTTATAATTTCATGAAAAAAGTACAACCTTTTCAGTTTCATTTGATTTATTTGATAACATTAGGCAATGTTTTGAATTTATTTGTACATTTTAAAGTTTTCTTTTATTCAAACAGTGAATAATCAATTAGGTCATAACTTAGTTGAAATGATTAGTTTTCATCACCTACATTAGAACTACTCTCTTACATCATATTTTTAAGTCCTGAAATAAATTTATGACCATTTCATGTCCATTATGTTTCTTATGCCGATAATGGCAGCAAATCAAAAGTTTTTTGATTATAAGTTGGATTACTAATAATATGCTTCAAGTAAAAAAAAAAGAAGCAAACTTAAAACATCACCTGATATTTTCTAATAAATGTTGTAAATAATTTACTTTTTCCTGAAAATATAACAATCAGAAAAATTAATATAATTTAGTGTGGTAAACGTTATAGTGGGAAGATTTCTTCTCAACATTTTTTTACTACAATCATATTTGCCCTGCAAATCTCTTATGATTATATGACATAAAACTGATTATAATATATTAGTAGTGTCATTACAAATTAATCTAAAATGCCTAATAATCTGAAATAATAAAAAGAAAAATGTGTTTTCATTGATATTTAAAAACCACATTGCATAAAAACCCTGCATATTGTGTACCATTAAAAAAAAAAAGATAAGATTATAAATTGTAGATCATTTTTTCCTCTTTTGTTTTATTAAAGGATTACCTTACATTAAATGCTCACTTGGTCAAATAATAAACCAAAAAAAAATAATTGTTAAGCAGCTTCAGATTCATATTCAGTATCTCAAAAACTAAAAATATTTTTTTTTTATCCCTGGTACACTTTTTATTTGATACAATGTTAACAATTCTTTTTACTTAAAAATATATTGTTATTGCAATTGTTTTAGATCTTCAGCTTTTCAGCTGTGGGGATTTGCAGTGTTCTCATTGCGTGAATTGAATAGAAATTCTTTCTCCCTCAGCAAGGTAAAATGTAGCAATATTTAACTAATAAATATTGTATATATAAATAAATATTTAATTGTATATAAATATAAATAACTAATAAATTATTAATTTAATGAACTATTATATGTAAATGTGAATTGGTTTTTAAATTATTTTCTATCTACTTGCTGTTTTCAGGTACCTTATACATGCCCACTTGAAGGGAGTATTGAGATATCTATGACTTCTTCAATGCAAAGTCAGGTCAGCTCAATTTATTTTATACTCTTCATGAACTAAGTTAACTAATTATTTAAAAATGTATTATAATAAATATGTTTAATGTAGTTATTCTGGTCATATATAATGTGCTTTTTATTTGGAAGAAGGATTTACTCGAAACTTCTAATCCTCAAAAATGTATAAGTTGTTGCCTTGGTAATAACATACAATTACTAAGGTTCTAATAAAATAAATAGTTTAGTTCAATTAAGTATTTCAAGGATAAAAGGATTTCAAGCTATTTAAATCATCACATTTAGAGTAAAGCAGCAGCTGTGATTCCAATATAACTGTTCTACAGTACTAAATGTTTTCTTTCTTGTTAAATAAAAGGTTAAAATCTAATGGATTTCCTATAAGGTATATGTTATGATTAGGGATAGGATTTTTATGTTTTCACATATTTTTACCTGACCATGATATCTGCGATTCCTTACTAACTAAAGATGTTTCAAGACATTTCTGGGCAAAAGAAGCCATTTTTATTTTATATATTTTTAAATATTTGGCCTTTTTTTACATATTTTCTGAAATATTTGTTATTTTTAACATATTTTTAGATATTCTGTCCTGAATCACATATTTCCTTAAATTATTTGTTCAATCTTAAATTCATTTTTCGCAGCAACTACATAAAATTTAAGAGAACGCAAGATACTTAAAGGTGAAATTTATCATTTATCATAAATAGTGCATAAAAATTCTGTCTTCATCTTTGAACCCAAATTAAATGCAGTGGCAATAATAAATTTTCACACAGAATTACATCGAGAATTCCTCAGAATCAATTAAAAAGAGCAAGGGTCTTATTCCTGTAGCATTTTCCTAGAATTTGTTGGTTTACTCTTCAATCCATTTCTCTGTTTCTTTCTTTCCTCCTCAGTTTCCACAGGTACCAATTCTATGTATTAAGATTTGTGCCAAGCATTTGTCAGAGCAGACATTCCTATCTACAAAATTAGCAATCCGTACTTAAAAACCTTTCTTGAGAAATACACATGCCGAGTAATGCCAAATGAAAGCACTTTAAGAAAAAATGATTTGAGAATTATATACGAGGAGACCCTAACGGAAATTCGAAAAGCAATTTCGGATGGGCCGATTTGGATTTCTGTGGACGAGACTACAGATATGGAAGGGCGTTATATCGCAAACATAATCGTTGGCAGTCTAAATGTTGAAGCACCTTCAAAACCCTATTTGCTGAATTGTTAAATCCTCGAAAAATGTAACCATGAAACGATTGCAAGATTTGTCAACCAATCTATGACTGTTCTTTGGCCTCTGGGCATCACTCATGGTAAAGTTTTGTTGTTTTTATCAGACGCGGCACCTTACATGAATAAAGCTGGTAATTCCCTTAAAGTTCTTTAGCAGTTCTTTTGACTATCTTTATCCTAAGATAGTTCATTTGACGTGCCTGGCACATGCATTTCATGTCCAAATGTAGACAAGCTTGTGTCCACAGTAAAAAAAAAAATTTTGAAGACTCCCAGCCGTATCACTATTTTTAAAGAAACACATCCTGACTTCCTCACCATGACATCCTGACCGGAACACGTGATAACACGATGAGGCACCTGGCTTCATGGAGCCCAATATTATTGTTTAAAGTTTGAAAAAAATTAAATACATAATATTAAAACTTAATGTTGACGCCACTGCAGTAGAGAAAGCAAACAACTTGTTAACAATTAACTCGATAAAGACTGATTTGGCTTGCATAAGTGCAAATGTGGTATTTTTATCCAACACAATTACAAAATTAGAAGAAAGGGACCTTCCTCTGACCCAAAATTTAAAGACTGTGAACGAACCAATAGAAAGACTGGAAAATATAGGTGGTGAAAATAGAGAAGTCATAAAGAAAAAAGAACAGGACGTGTTAAAAACAAATTCAGGATATAAAATCATTCAGTCCATTGGAGCCATTCTCCTAGGAACAAATGATGACATAGCCGCCCAGGTGATGCAGAATACCGAACTAGATGCAATGTAAATAGCTTCATTTAAGTATGCCTCTATAACATCAGTAGATGTTGAAAGATCTTTTAGGCAGTACAAGTCCATTCTGCGGTCAAACCGACGAAGATTTTTATTTGAAAATTCAAAAATGCATTTAATCTGCAATAATTTTGTAACCGACCCTGCTGAATAATTGATTTCTTCCAAAGTTTTAAATATTTTTCTAAATTTATAATCTTTAAATTTCTTTCTTGAGACTGGTAATTGTTTACTAAATAATTCAAAAACACTATCCAAAATTATAGTCTCAAAACATTTATTTCCTTCACACGTCCAACGTTTCGGCCAATTCGGCCATCTTCAGGGACAATCTCAAATTACTATGAGACATATTATCCAACCATTTAAAAAAACTCCATACAGGCCATTCTGCCCAGGTCAAACATTAATATCTAATATGTCAAAATTACATTAAAAATCACAATCAAATTATTTCCCTTTTATCACTATTTATACACTTTTATTATAACCTCACTTGTAACCCCTTTACATGGCAGTAGTTATGCCCGTTGCACATATTTTTCATTTCCGTCATGAATACAAAGCTTCCCTTACCCTAGGTAAAGTGGAAACAAAATTTAAGATCAAATAAAATTATGGTGGAAACATTCCTTTTTTTTTTAAATTAACCATTTTGCCCAGTAAGGTGTTATTAGGAACTAACCTTACTGAGATTGTTATATTTCCTATAGTTCTTTACAGTGATGTAACATGCCTGGCTCATTTAATTAAAAGTATATCATCAAGTACATAGGTCAATACAGCTGCCTCACTATTTCTGATATTTATTCATTAATTTTCTGAAAATTTAATTTCTTGGAAATCATGTTTTTTCTGCAAATTTCTATTGGGTGCATAAATTATCTATATTTCAAGGCAAATGATGTGTGATTTGAGAATAAAATGTATGGAATAAGCCTTTTTCAAAGCATAGGTGACCCATTTGACCCCAATACCCACCTCTGGACTGAAGTGGATGAGCCTTTTTCAAAGCATAGGTGACCCATTTGACCCCAATACCCACCTCTGGACTGAAGTGGATGGGCCATTTTTTTAAACATAATTGTCAACATTGAATGTCAAGAACTAATCCACAACTTTTCTGCAAATATAGGTGTGGCAAGGAAATGTTTTGTTTTTTTTAATTAACGTTAAAAAAAAATTTTTTAGTGTCAAAAGTTTTTCATGTCGGTAAGTGAAAGTAGTTAATGAAATAATATAAAATTGACTAGACAATGACAGCAAAAAAATCCAATGTTCCTTCAACTTTGTGCTAAATATGAATAGCCATTTTAGAATTATAGGTGTATCAAGGAAAATATACATTTGTGCATGCATAAATGAAAATAAGGATTGCATTGGATAAAATTGATTCTATATCATGTCTACTCTAATCACCTCAAATTTGGATTAAATCAAACAATTTGTATTTGTAATGTAGGTGTGTCAAAGAAAAGACATTTGTGTAGAGGGTAATGGGTGGAATTTTTTGAAATTAGAACATCTGAGTACCAACCCTCACAATTCCTAAAAATTTCATCAAAATTGGGTTTTTTATATTCCTTAAACCTAAATTCAAAGGAACAAATTTATTTTCAGATTCTTGTTACTTATTATTGTATTTAGGTAGGTGTGCAATAGATTTCAATGCATTTGTTTTTATAGATAGAACATACTGGCTTTCTGACAGTTTTTGAGGATGTTGGTGGATTTGGTGCATGGAAAAGGCGTTGGTGCCAACTCAAAGGCTCATGTTTGGCATTCTGGACTTACCCTGAACAGTTTTTGGATGGGAAGGTGAGGATTTTGTTTAAGTATTAATAATAATATGAACAAATAATATTTGATGAAAATATATTATATTACCATTGTTGTTAAGGTGGCCATCGATACAATCGATTTGTCAGGTGTGTCAACTGTGGAAGCTGCTCTTGCACCCAGAGATGTCTGTGCCCGACCTCACACCATCCTGCTTGAGTCACAGCTGAGGGGTTCTAATCTACAGGAATCACTTGTTGTCAAAAGGAGAGGAGACATCACAGTTCACAGGTAAGAAATTATGGATTCTATACCTACCTACCTTATGTGCCATATGAACTTTATTTCAGAGTTCAAGATTTTCTTGTACAGTATATGCTCTAATGAAGGTCTAGATTTTTGTTTTTCATTAAATATTAAATATGAAAATTGGTTCCTTACTACTGGTAGTCCTTAAGTTTTATTCCCCCATATAGTCCCCTGAAAATGATTTTAAAAATAGGTCATCTTGTATTCAAACAAATATGGTTCATAATTGTGATTGGTTAAAATACTTAGTTGAATACAAATAATGTTGTATTATTAGAAAACATTATTTTATTATACCAATAAAATTATATAGATCTATGTTTAGAGATCTATTCCTTTACATATAAACTTTACTGATTGGAGAAGTTTGTCGGGGGGTGCGGTCAGCAAAGAACAACATAAATAAACAAAACCATATTTATTTATTATATGCCGACGTTTCGACCTGAGTTTCAGGTCTTCATCAGGGGTTGTGGCGTAGAAGGTAGGCTTGCAACTGAAGCCTATAACAATAATATAAACTTTATTATTATAAAAATGAAAATCCAATATTGTTCTTATGTGACACATAACTTATGTATTGGGATTGTGATATCGGATGAAAAGTTCTATACTGGTGTTTGGTATTTTTTTAGATGTTAATACCGGAATACTGGTTGTAGGAATTTCAGAAAATGAAAAAAAATAGTGTTTTTTTTTTGTTTTATTTGCCAGTTTTATTAGAAAGAGTAAATATCGATCTATGGCACAATAACAAATTTTTGAAATGTGATCTTAAAAAACATAATGCATCAGTTGTACTGTCATTAAGTCTGGAATGTAATTTTGTATAAAAATTACCAGCTTTCGAAAGAGCTCTTTCAGCATCTACACTTGTTGGTGGAACTGTTAGCAATGTACGATATACTTTTTCCGAGTATTTACCTCTGAACCTAAAAGTTCAGCTTAGTTGGCAAACCATAGCAAACATATATTGCTCTTATTTGGGATGCATAAAGTAGATTGAAATCATTTTTTTTTTTCCAGTTAGATTAATCATAATAATAAGAGCTTTCATTTGATGGTATTTTTAATCATGTACAGTTATTATTATCTATGTATTATTACTAATACTGTCAATATTAAATGTTGCAAGAGATTTTAAATAAGTTTTTCATTATGTTCTTTATCTTACAGGCATTTGTTAGCAGCTGATACACATGAAGAACGTTTGGCTTGGTGTAAACAGATCAATAAAGTGCTTCATCTCCTGCGTACATGGAAGGTCAACTGTGCAACAGCTGTCTGAAACAGAAATCGCATAACCATGACATATTATCTCTTAAGTGTAAATGTATATGTATATGTATCATATTTATTATGGTCTTCATGAAATAACTAACCTTTAGCGGTGGTGATAACTTTAAATAAAAAGTAAAAAAAAAAAAAAATAAGAAGAATAAAATATCCATGACAGAAGTAGCTATGCTATGGTATACTTAAAATTAATTTCATTTGTGTGTATATATTTTTTTCCATTTTAATATTTTTATTGTAAATAAATTTATTAATGACATTTGTTCTTTACAAATTTTATATAATATGTAAATATAAATTATAAATTTGTATTAATTTTCAAATAATATATTTTAAAAAAAGTTCAGTCTTAATTTTTTTTACCATTCCTAAATCAATTGTGTATGCTCAAGATACCCCAGTAAAATTAGACAAAAAAAATGCTGGGATTCCGATCATACAAAGCTGGAAATTATTTCTATCCGTTTTAGATATCCAAAATAAGAGCTATATGAGTTTGTTAAGGTTTGTGAATCTGAACTTTTGGGAGATAAATTTTGGCAATTTATGTA
>NW_027110755.1:55445-105632 GCF_000696795.3 Halyomorpha halys | reverse complement strand
ATATAAAGAGAAAAATATTCCAATCTTTTTCCACAATAAACTTGAATCACTGGACCAATTTACATCACGCTGTTTTTTTTTTCAAAATATTGTGTTCCTTGCCCTCACAGAAAGGTTTAAAACTACTGAAATTCCTGATTTCTCTGCTAGAAAAAAGTTATGAACATTTTTGGTGAGTAGCTCAAAAAGTATACTTTTTGTCATAACTGTTTTATACCAATCTTTTGTCTCTTTCTGAAAAATATGAAAAAAATATTACTGATTCCACTATTGTATTAACTATCATTGTATGATATTGTATTCACAAAAAATATAATAACACTTGGAGGCTATGAGTAAAGTAGGTCAACATAATTTTTTTAGGAAAAAATAAATTATATTCGTGTTTAACCTTGTCAGAAACCCTTAGATACCATTTTTCAACGGAATCAAAAATTAATAATTTTATAAATTGATTAATTTGTAATTTTTTTCCCTCTTGATGTCCATTGTTCATATAATCTTTGATAAATCCTACCTTACTACAACCATTAGAAAGCTGAATGTCTGCTCTTTTAACCCACATTAACATCATTCAGATTTTATTCCCTTATAAGGACACTTCTTCTCTTAGGCACTATAATGCTTTGATACTATAACCCTTAGGTACTATAATGCTATGATACAATAACCCTTAGATACTATTATGCAATGAAATCAAAAATTAGAAATGTTTCAACTTGATTTATTTGGTGTCCATTGTTCATATAATCATTGATGAGAAGATGATTGGGGGTGCATCAAAATGAAACAAATAGGTTGGTGTAACCATTTAGATTAATCTGTCCATTAATCTAAATTATGTCAAATAAATGACATTCAAAAATGTTCTGGTATGCTTGAGTATGTGGGGCCAGAAGGTATGGAGTTTTTATATAATTTCACATGGCAATATAGTTACATAAATGTATGGTGGTGAAGAATGATCAAATTTGTTAAAGATATGTATGCATGTATTTTTCAATAAAGATGAATCTGGTGTTGGATACTGAAAGCCTCTTAAGTTAACTACAATAAGCTAATAAATAGATATGGATGAATGATACTTTCTTTTACTAATGCACCTGAATATATAACCGTTATTTTATTAAAATATTTACAAATTAATTTTATGTATCTTTTAAATATTATATTGGGACTGTTATTAGCACACATATCCTGATATATTCATGTTGTATTCAACTCACTAAAAATAGTGGTTTGATTTATTTTTTAAATTTAACTTAATCATTTTTATTAGATCTATTTATTGACTAGGAATACATTAAAGTATATTAATTTGACAAGAATGGGTCCATTAAAGAACTTAGATAGGAATTTGGAATAGCATGCACATGTTTATTATTTTTGAATTAATATCACTGTGGCTATTACAATGCAGATGCATTTTTTCAACATTTTAAGTTGCAAGGTTAAACTGAGAGTGAAGAGTGTAGCGTTAAATTTGGTCTTGCATGTTTGAATTAAAAGGCATAGAGAGATTTAGGGTTTGGCGAAGAGAAGTATGTATAGGATGTGGAAATATGTTAGCAATCATTTTTATTGGTATTAGGCATCCCCTCTCTTCTCCCTTTTGCTCTTGTTGATTAGTTCTTATAATGATAATTATCATTATTATTATTATTATTTGTGCCTATGTTTGGGCTAGAGTTTCCAGCCTTCTTTAGGGCTGTTAGCTTGAAAATCAAAAGCATAATGCCTTTTCAAGCTAACAGCCCTGAAGAAGGCTAGAAACTCTAGCTGAAACGTTGACACAATTAAATAAGTTACACCAACTTATTTGTGTTTCATTTTGACCGCACCTCCAACCATCTTCTCGTACGTCATCCACGGTCAACTATCTCTCATAATTATAATTATTGATTACTCATTTGCATTTTATCCAATTTCTCCGTTATTATAATTTTATAAAGCATGTCTGCTCTTTTAACCCGCGTTTACATCATTTAGATCTAATGCCCTCATAAGGGCGAAATATTTGTTTTAAATGAATAAAAACTATTCAAACATTTTATTTTATACTTTCAGTTCTAATTTGTTTAGTTGGATCTGGTTTGTGCTGAACCCGACAATGCTTCGCTATTGCTAGATTTGGGGATGTATAAAGATTAATTGAAGCAACTGAAAGATGAGGTTTGTACCAACTATCTTAAGGAAAAAGTTGTCAGAGGGGGGGAGGATTGCGGTCGTGAGAGAAGAATACTAAGAAGTACCATTTTTCAGTGTTCTTTTCTCCTGGACGCCTCCCTCCTTTCCCATGACCATATTTCCTTCATATTAATCAATGATCAGCTTCGTTTCACAAATTTTAAAAAAAATTTCACAAATAATAAATAAACACTACAGGTAACCTGAAAATACCAAAGGTAGTAAAAGGTAATACCCTATGCGATTTATTCCTTTTTCACATAATAAAGCATTCACTAATTAATTGTTTTTTCTGTTTTAGAGTGATCGGAAAAAAAACCGATCAGCTATAAACACTTTAGCATGCAACCAGATTTTATATCTTCCTCTTCAACAAACCGGTTAATCTGGGTAGGAAAAATAACCGGTTATTTTCTTATCCTTAGGCGGGAAAGTTTTGAAGATAATGGAATAGGAGTTTCGTCATTGTGTACATATCAATGGTTGGTTTATTTGTTTTTAAAAGTTAATTGATAATTTCACACTCAATGAGACATGGCTAATCCTGAAAGTAATTTAAAGAGCGTTAGACCTAATGTTGTTTCTCATGAAAGTGAAACATTCAATACAAAATCAAAAGAAGTAAGTTAATATTTGCATTGTAGAAGTTAGATTTGTATTTGATTATTGTATTTATTCGTTTATTTTTATTCTGTAATTTTCTAATTTGGTTAATGCCAGTTCTTCTCAAGCTCCAATTATCTTAAATTTGGATCATTTTCATTATTTTTATGTTTAAACTATTTGGTTCTGTAATTTAAGTTGTTTAAGTATTGCCAGGTATTGATTCTGTGAATATTTTTTATTTCAGAAAAATACTGAGAATGAAAATGTTGATGAAATGCAGTATATTGACCACTTAAAAAAAATATTAACAACAGGTGTGAAGAAAGATGATAGAACTGGTGTTGGCACATTATCCATTTTCGGTGCTCAAATGCGTTATTCTCTGAGAGATGGTTGTACCTATTTTTGATTTTAAAATAGGAAATAATAATATATATATTACTATAAAGCTTAAAACATTTAGGTTAAATATTACTCAACTCAAGTTTAATGCATTCATTTGTGTAATATGTTAAGTATTTGTCAGAATATGTTAGGTCTAAATATATTAGATTTACCATTAATACTTGCAGGATCATGTTGTGATTTTTATTATGTTATCTAGCTACTTTTGAATAATATATAAAATTTATATTATCAGCTCATTCATTACCTAGTATGTTATGGCACAATTTTTTGATTTTATTTTATTCCATGGCTGTTTCATGATGATAATATTACTTTTAATAGTTCTAAGTTTTATTGAATTATTAGATGGTGTGGGTTTCAGTCAGCCATTAAAATATCTGAGCCAATGTTTTGACTCATTTTTCGAGGCTAAGTTAGGAAGGTTCAACAAATTCTAAATTTTTTCAGCATACTCCTCTAAGTGAAGAAACTGCTTAAGTACATGCATTGAGCACTTCTCTACAAATTACTTTTTGAGATGGTCATTTGATATGGTTCCAGTTCAATGGAGTTATTGATAGGAACTCTCTGTTAATCATCGAGATAGACCTACTAATGGATGTCGTTCAAACAAATCATAGGAAATTTAATCATGTGATTTTCTCATCATTCCTTTAATATTAAAAAGAGATGATGAAAAAGAAACCAAATTTCCTTAGTTCAAATTATTTTTTGTTTTTATTTATTTATTTTTTATGAAAAGCAATTATATTGCTGATGAAGCTTCACACAGGATCACAAGCTTCACACTCTTTTCTTTCTAGTGAACTTCGCTTGACCAAAATTCTTTTTAATACTGGAATATCTAATTTTGTTTGTTTTAGATGGAAATTGACATTTTCATTATCTATAACTGCAGGGAACAGTGATATTTCACATCACAACCATAAAGGGGTTGTGGAAAAGGAACTAGCTTATGAATTTCTTGCATTCAATGTTTTCTATAATTATTCTGAACAACCTTGTAGTGCACAGAATAAATCACTGCAAAAACTCACTATTTGCTGGGATACCTGCATAACTGTAGGCATAGTTGCTATCCATTTTGCTAATGCGCTGTCAATGAAACCTCTCATCAAGCTTTGTTAAATGATCATATTGTACTACAACCCTGACCAAAATTTATCTGATCTTATAGTGGAAAAGTCCTTTGTCATAAACATTTCATGTTCCTTGAATGTCCATTAGATCCACTGAGCCATATTTCTGGTGAATCTGAAACCCTAGGCCAACATGCTGGGGTGATCAAAAGGAATTAAGTCGTGTGGTTAGATACTGTGAGAGGGGAAAATGTAATTATGTTATGTTTTTGAATTTATTATCATATTGGCTCTTATTAGGGGCAATAGTTTATTTCAAAAACAACTTAACTGATTCTTTTGTGTCTTATTCAATATGTTTGGAGCTAGACAGGTGATAAAGGTCATATCTTTGCAGCAAGATAAAGAGCAATTTTTTTTTTAGTTTTTATAAAAAATCCTCTAATTTATTTTAGGTTTATTACAGCATTCAGAGAACTTTAGTGTCCAAATATATTATTAAAATAATATGTTGCTAATGTTAGGTTTGAAATAAAAAAAAATACATTATCATTATTTTATTTTTTAATTATTGAAATAGTTGTTTTTAATAAATGGTTTGCTTATGGGTGCTTATTTCATTCATAATTTGATGTATGAAAAAAATAGTTTTTTCTCAGAAATACTTTGAGAGTTATTAGTAAAAATCTGAAAAAGCATATAGCACAAGCCGAAAATTAGTGCAAACTTCACTAAAATCTTTTTTACTTGCAAATGAAGTGATTAGAACAATATCCAGCTTTCTGAGAATTAATTAGCCTACATCCTTTCTTTTGGGCTAAATATCAAATTTTCATTAAATTATAATTCCATTTACTGAATCATAAGATATTAACATAATGGTGAAGCAATTTTACTACCTTTGAGCTGAACATATAAATAATAATTAAAACTATTATAATATTGCTAAAGTTTCAAAAATTACATGAATTTTTTAATGAGCCTTCAATTGTGACGGTCATAGTTGGGCAGTACTTTGAATGAAATATTGTTTTTAATTTTCATACACTAAGTGAATATTTTCTATTCAAAAATTCTGGTTTCATTTTTAGATGCGAGGCATGTACAGAAAATAAGAGTACATATTTAACTATACTAACGGTCATAGTTGGGCAGTACTTTGAATAAAATATTGTTTTTAATTTTCATACACTAAGTGAATATTTTCTATTAAAAAATTCCGGTTTCATTATTACATGTGAGGCATGTACAGAAAATAAGAGTACATATTTAACTATATTGGGTTGTCGTGCTGTGTTGAGGGATAGAGGGGGTTTTCTGAACACAACAAGCAGCAGAGACACATGGCAATACCAAAACTCGTCTCATAGAGTTGGTTTCCATAAAATATGTCAATAAGAAATACCACGAAGTGCACGCTGTCATAAGGTTCTTTCTCAAATTGAATCTGGTCACTAGCGCTTGTGGAGTTCCTTGTGCCATTTGAATTGGATATGAAGATTTTATGAGTTCCATTATGGCTGGTAAAGAAACCTGGGTTGCTCATTACACCACTGAGACAAAAAGACACAGACATCACTGTGGCAGTACACTGGTTCCTTATCTGCCAAAAAATTCAAAACCTCAATTTCGGCCAAACAAATTGTGGCATCCGTGTGTTAGGACAGAAAAGGAATATTTTGATCAATTTTTTGGGGGGGGAGGGGCAGGATATTGTGAGGCCTCACAAATGCATAAGAGAGTAATTTTAAACAGAGGGGAATGTTGACAAAGGGAGTGTGTTTGTTGCACAACACCCACCTGTACGCAGCCAACACCACCGAGGTGCTTTTGAAGTTGTTTGGTTGAGCTTTGAAATTTTCTCCTGTTGAACCTCTCTGTTTATTCTCCTGACTTGGTGCCTTCATAAAGACTCATATAGGTGACGGATAAGGAAATGAAATACTAGCTCTTATGAAGTGGACAAAGATAATGGCGGGACAGTTCTATAAGGACATCTTAAAGCTTGTACCATGACCCACAACCTGCATATAACAGGAAGGTGATCACACTGAAAAATAAGTAACATTTGTACTTACAATATACTGTAACTTTTTTTATATTCAAAAAATTGAGTACTCTAACTTTCTGGACATGCTTTGTACCTAGTATGTTTTGTTTTTTTTCATTCTAATTTGATAATTGATCTGTTCCTATTTTTTCCATTTAGATTATTTCTCTCTAACTTTACATACTTTTTAAAATATATATCATAGTGATCATGCTTACTAGATCAGCAACATTCCATATTTATCAGAAACCCTTTTACATTCAATAACCAATCCTCACCACTGAAATTAAAAATTCTGACTTTGAATGGAGTTAGGGTTTACATATAATTGTAGATAAATTAATTATGTAATGACCTCAGTTAACTGTCTTAATTAATTTCTAGGTATTCTTCCATTACTTACTACCAAGAGAGTTTATTGGCGTTCTGTACTTAAAGAATTACTTTGGTTTATCAGTGGATCAACAAATGCTAAAATTCTATCTGAGAATAACGTCCACATTTGGGATAAAAACAGTTCTAGAGAATTCTTGGACAGCTTGAACTTCACTGATAGAGAAGAAGGTATATATATATATATATATGTTCTTAGGGAATGAAAGAGTTGAGTGGCTACTCCAATTATAGTCTTATTTCTTTACTGTATGGTACTGTATTACCATTAATACTTAAATTATTTGTTTAATTAAACATGATTCTTCTTCTCTTTCTGTCTCTATTGTTCCTCTGTGCTCATATTAGCTTTAGACTACCTCTTTGTTTCAGCCATACTTTATTCATTTTGCCATTTACAATTTCTTGTTACTAATATTGTAAGTAATATGAAAATGATCTTCAAACATACCAATACATTTTATATTTTTCTTGGATAGCTTCGTGATCACTCCCCTCTTCTTATTCGTCCATATTTATCTGCTTCTGATTAGAATAGTCTTGGATCAGGACAATGTTATCCATGTAGATAGAAGTCTTAACTAATAAAATTATAAAATATATCTAGAAGCCTACATTTGACCTGAGTATTTTTTGTTTATACCTACTCTTATCTCTCTCATCTACCTTCAAAGCAAATATTGGGTCTTTGGCTGTCTACTTGTTTCATGTATGAATCATGATACTGCTTTAAATTCAAGCAAATTAATCATCCTTTTTTTTAATACTGATAGTGAAGACATTTTTTCTATTTAAATAACTCGATTAATATTCTTTTATTTGATTTCTTAATTCTTTTCCATTACTTTTATTTATATTTTCAGGTGACCTGGGCCCAATTTATGGCTTTCAATGGAGACATTTTGGTGCCAGATATGACAACATGCATTCTGATTACCAAGGCCAGGGTGTTGACCAGCTACAAAGTATCATTAAGATGATAAAAGAGAATCCAGATGATAGGAGGATGATATTATCTGCATGGAACCCTGTTGATATTCCTCAAATGGCTTTGCCTCCATGCCATTGCTTGGCACAGTTTTATGTTGCCAATGGAGAATTGTCCTGCCAACTGTACCAAAGATCAGCTGATATGGGATTAGGTGTTCCCTTTAATATTGCTAGTTATGCATTTTTAACTCACATGATTGCACACATTGTTAATTTAAAGGTTTGTTTTTACTTTTATTTCAAATCTCTTTATGTCTATCTGTCATAAGATCAACAGTATCAGCTAATTTTTATCTTCTTCAAAAAAATGAAATTATCAATTCCTCTGAATTATTTATGTGCGTTCACCCATAATTTTTCCTTTCTTGTTATGATTTTGAAAATCCTATTTTTAATCAAATAGTTATGCCCACAGAGTGGTCTCTTATAAATTTCATCAAGATTTGATGGCTTTTTTAAAATAGTAAAACAGGCATTTGCCTGAAAGTGTTACACTCGATAGGTAATTAATAAACATTATTACTTTTAAAAAACACTGGCGATTCAATAATAAATTTATTCTTAATCAAAAGAGTGGTCCATCCTTTATAAATTTCATAAATAATAAATTATTCTTTTGTTCAGATGGAATTTCTACTTAATTATGTAAAATTATATTTCTCTTTCACTAGATCTTGTGAACTGTTTTAAAGTTCATTTTTTAAAAAATATTTTTATAACATTAAATTTTACAGAAACTTGACTTATTGGAAAAAATGACGTTTTAACATTGATACAACATGGTTTGTGTTGAAGCTCTTGTAAAAATGACCTTGTCTTTTGAATAAGGTTCTCAAGAAAAGTAAACTAGCTCTGATATTAAAATGTATTTTAAAAAGATAACTATTGGTGAATCATACATATAAAAAAGACAAAATCATTTATTGATATAAAAACAGAATGAATGAATATTAAAAAACGAAAATAATAGGTCTTTATGATAGAACTAAAACAAGCTAATTTGACATATGAATATTAAAAATAATTAGATAATTATGACTATAGTGAAACATTTTCATGTAAATATATATTTCTTACTGATTAAGATATCGCTTCCAACTCAATTTTTATATTTGGTACTTTTAGGATCAATTTTTACCAATTTCAATTCACAAATTTCTAGATATTTTACACCATAATTGTTATTTTTATTTATTAAGGTATCTCCCCTTTCCATTTTCACTCAATGCAGCACAGTGAGTTCTATTGGTAGTGTCTTCTGTGTGAGTTAGAAGAAATGTATATGATTTTAAAGCATGATTTCATCTTTTTATATTTTAATTTTTTCTAAATTTATAAAGTGGTGTTAAAACATGGATTTCAGTGGACAAACCAACTGAAATCATCTCAGATCCCTTTCAAAAGCATTTCTTATAAATTTCCAAGTGATGGTAAAATGCAATTATGCTACCATGGCACAGTTTTTAACGACTCTATGATATTATTGACTTCTTTGGCTAAATCATTTGCTTTATGAAAAAGGGTTCTTGTTTTTCTTATGTAGCATTCCGAACATGATTAAAGGAGGAAGATCTCTAAAAGTGTTTTTTCTAAAATTCGCATGTTTTATGCACATTTTCGTTGTGTTTTTCTGTGAGCTGTTTGATCTGAATTCCTGAAGATAGTTTTGTTGATTTTATCTATTAAAAAGGATCTCTTTGAATGTTTCCAGCCACAAATTACTCTTAACTAATCCTACTTCCTTTTGTTAGAGGTTACTGAGTACTTCTCCAAGACCTTTGTTAAAATAATAGATGTTTCAAAGCTAGGTTGTGAGTCAGCTGCAATTGCTCCTCAAGCTCAGTAATTCTTGTGAAATCTGATTTTGGAAAATAATTCTATCTCCAGCAATTAAACTGTGAATTACAGATCTTGCCTTTATTAAAAACATAGAATTTATTAATAAAGCAATTGGTAAAAGAGAAGATAGATGTCTCAGAAGAAATAGAAAACAGAATCCAAATGGAATCGCAGGATGTCTTAAAAACAAATCCAGGTTCTAAAGACATGATATTGGTAACTGTAATCATTAAAGAAAAGGAGATGACAGCGAAAAGGTCAATTAACATTTTTGAAAGTCAGCAATAGGGCATGATATAATATTATTTCACATTTCAAAAGTTAAAATGCACAAGTTTCCAACTGCTTATAATGAGCACCTCAGCTTTTGAAATATATAAATTAAATTTGTTTGCATTCACATATTTGTTTAAAAATTATTACATATGTATATACATTTTTAGCATTTTAATTACATGAAAATCCTAGCCCTAATTAATGACTTTTAAATAATGTTTGATAAAAGTACTATGTCTTGGCATCTCGAAAGGATAAAAATTTACTTATTAATGCCACGAAGTTCTGAAAGATATTACTTTCTTTAAAATGAAATTAGTTAATAAAAAAAAAAATATATATATATAACCTTTCAGTGATAGTCAAATTTGCATTATTTTTCCATTATTTATTTTTATTTCTTATAAGAACAATTAATATGCACTGCTAATGGAAAATACTCTAACCATTAAAATTAAAATAGTTTAAAGACAAAGATTATTACCACTTATCAATGACTTAGTGGTTTCCTAAACAAATTTCCTGGCACTCTTTATTTGAGTGCTTATTATGTATCTGTCTAATTCCATAAACCTATGTGTCATGTACGAAGAAAATTTGGTACGGTGGGTGGGTAACTACATAATTGATTTATGTATTTATAATAGAAAGAAATTATAAAAATATATTAAATATAAATATATTAAAGCCACATTAATTTGAGGATTAATAAAATCTACCGTTACAACCCCAAGAAGGGTCTGTGGTTCAGTTCATTGTAAAGGAGTTTTGTTTCTGAACAATAATAATGCAAGGAGGATTGAAAAACCTGTACCACTACAATCCATAAAGGGTCAGGGGTTCAGTACTATGTAAGAAAGTACTATTCCTCAAAAATTGTAGTACAATGAGATAATGTGTTCATGATCATGCTCAAATACAAGTTTTTCTTCCCAATTATGAGTACCTACTTTATAGTTTGGGTGTGCCTCAGGATGGCTTCTGAAGCCACAGAGTCTACTCAGAACTACAGTAACAGAATAAATAATTATCTGCCATAGCCAGATTCAACCAAGTTAGTAACACAGGGCCTTGCTCTCTGGGCTACTCCACCCTCAAATTTGAGGATTAGATTTACTTTAATTTATCTCATGATTACCTGTAATTTACTTTTTTCTAACTTATTTTCTTTTTAATGTTTATAATTTGTAACTTTCTTTTGCAGGCTGGTGATTTTATTCATACTTTAGGAGACAGCCATATCTATTTGAATCATGTAAAAGCTTTGCAAGAACAAATAACTCGAGTACCTAAAGCCTTCCCTACCATTTCATTTAGAAGAAGGATCGATGATATTGATGATTTCAAATTTGAAGACATTATAGTGTCTAACTATGATCCTCATGCAAAGATAGATATGGAAATGGCAGTTTGATTCCAGAGCATGGCAACTATATTTATTCATTGTTTATGCACTTGCCATAAAATTTTTGTTTTAGGTATGTTAAGATGTTTTGTAATTATTTTTTCTTTTGCCAGTCCAGTGTGTTATTGATTAATATAGCTTCTAGAAATAAATATTTTACTTTACCATAATTCTTACATATATTGTAAGTTTATTGTATAATTAAGCTATGTTTGAAATAAGGTTTTTTTATTAAAATAAAATGTTTTTAATGAGATTATTGTATAATATGAAATTTATTCTGTAAATTTAAGTAGTAATTCATTAGAGGCATGAAAAGAGAATAAATGATTATAAATTAAATAAAATCTAGCCTTGATGTATTTGAACTGTAAGAATCAGGTATGATGAATATATAAATTAGCATTTATAGAGAACTTACATCAAGGTCATCTGCATTTCATTTTTATAATTTTCTTTACGTCATATTATAGTCTTAACCCACAGTAAAATGTTTTATAGCTTGCTTGTTAAGCTTTGATAATGGTCTGCAATCTGGATCAGAACTTTAATACCTAATAAATGATTTTTATTTTTTTTACTATTTTGAGTATTTTTCTGCTATCCACCCTCATCCTATAAGCTTTCAATTGAATCTCTTTTTTAATAATAAATATTGAAAACTAATTATAATAATTTTTATTAGTACAGGAAACTTTATAAATTACAGACTTTTAGATTAACACATATTTATATTATTTTCCGGCCAATAGCATTTCGGGCTTTATTACCAGTTTGATTATTCTGAGTTGCTTCAAATTGCCTTTTAAGTCAATTATTAAATTAACCATGTTATCTTTCTTATTATTTTTTTCCTATTTTCTTCAATAAGCTGGTATTATACCTTTATTTTCTATATTTAATTCTGTGTCTTAACAAAATTTTTAAATTGCACTCTGCATGGACTTATTCTCTAATCGAAAACTATTGTGTATATTTTGAAAGTATTTAGACTGAGTCATAATGAAATCTTATTTTCATTCAAGAAAAAGTTTTTGGTTTATAAATTTTTGAAACTTTAAATAATTTATAGTATTTGTATGGTTTCTAAAATTGTTAAGAAGTTACAGAGTTTTGTGTGATTTGTTCGGCGTATTGATTTATGCTTTTGTTATAATGATCATTGATTTTCATAAAATTCTTAATATAGAAAAGAACATTTTCATATTGTATTTTCATGTCTTTGTTTTACCATGGCTGCCTATTATGACCTAGAGCAGAGATCAATTGTGAAACAACTTTCAGTTTCAAATAAAAAATTATTGTCCTCACTTTATGCTTCACTTAAAAAAATAATACATCAATTTTTTCTCTTCTGATCCTAAATTTTCTATTTATGAAGCTCAAATTAAACTTTGATTCTAAAACTAGATTGAATTGAGTAGCTTTTGAAGACTTAACCACGAGTTTCAAAAGGATAAAAATTCAGCCATTAAGCAATTTTTTTTGTTTCCTCAAAATATTTCAAGTGGATTTTTCCACTCCCAATTCAAAAACTTTTTAGTTGTTTTAAAGAAATCTGTGAGTATTTGATTTATTCCACAAAGAAATGATTTGAATAAAATCATTTATTCTTGTTCAAATGAATTGTTCGAATGGACTACTGAACAAAAGACAAAAATTATATATGAATAGAAAATAAAGATTTATTCAAAAAAATTAAAAATTATTTCTGGTTTAAATTAGAAATAAATTATTGTTCACTAAATAATCCAAAAGATAAATATTCTTAATTATCAAGGAAGTTCTGCTGCCTTTCTCCCCTTGTACCAAGTTCAACCTAAAAATACATTGAAGATCTTAAATAAAATATCGGTTTGTATTATTGTTTCATGAAATCCAAGCCTGATTTTTTTTTTTTTTTTAATTAGCCTTAAAAAAGCTGGTGATTCCAAAAACTTCAATTCATAAAATATTCTAGAGTCCATGTTTTACTACTGAATGCCCCATTTATGAAACTTTAATGAATTCTCAACTGTTAACAACCACTCATACATGACATTTGTTGTATAGTCATATTAGATTTTTGAAGAAACTTTCTGTTTAATATTCTTTCAATATATATTCTTTGCAATATATTGTCAGCTAATGTCCTTAATTCAGACAGATTGTAATATTCGGTATATGAGAAATTCTTTTTTTTCTCAAAAAATAGTGAAATGAAAAATAATTTTACTGTGGAACAAAAGACCCCTCAGAATAAACTACATTGCTCAGGGTTCATGTATATTTGCCTAGATAAATTCCAAAGGGGTACTTATAAATTCTTTGTTAGTAGTTATTGTCATTGACATAAATATGCATTGTTTTAAGGAGGTATAGTATTTAAAAGAAAAAGTTGAGAAAGACTGAAGAAATAGAAATGGGTAAAGACATCCAAAAAGAAGTAGCTTGAGTGACAACGGATTTTCTGTTGGAAGTAGTTCTAAAATAGGATACATACAGATTGATAGGTTGAGATCTCGTATTCCAAGTTAGGAGCAAAACTTAGAGTGGGAATAAAAAGGCTTTTTTATATTCAAAGGACTTGACAAAGAAAGATACTTGACAAAAGAAAGATACCAAGGAAGTATTGCCATTAGAAAATTCAGTAAAACCACTTCAATGCCGTAGAGAAGCAAGAAGAGACATGGGAACACTTAGGAAACCTGAGGATTAATCGAAGAAACAATAAATAAATCTCTAGAGTGAATCTCAAACCCAGCAGATAAGCCCTTCTTATTGCATATAACAATATTTGCAGTTGAGAAAAGTGAGACAGGTATTCATACTAAGAAACTGCTTGGTATGTTAAAGAACGGAATCTTATAAATAGTTTAGTGATAGCAATGTATAGATATGATATGAAAAATATAGAAAAGGTGACTGAAATTCCTAACAGTATAGTTGAAATAAATGGATAGATTACTGAGATGTTTTAAGCCAAGGATGGTTAATGTAGTGTGGACTCAATCAATTCCCTTCTATACTTTTATGTTGATTACTTATCTCTCTTGATAGAAGTCCATTCTACTGAGACCAGTGGCAAAACTACTCTACTACACTTGCTAAGCCTAGTATAGCGCATACTTGTGAACATGTATGTATAATTTGCTTTTATATTGTCTGTTGAGACCATATAATGTCTGTCTATTGTACACTTACATCTTCAATGTTTTTCTTTTAGTCTTGACCATAGGAAACATATTTATGTGTGAGATTAGTACTTATGTGTGTTCTAGTCTTTAATAAAATAAACAGATTTTTTTTTCTTATCACATTCTTTTTTTTCTCCTAAACTTGAATTTTTGATACTAATAACTTTCACATTACCACTATTTAGCAAAAATCTCTATTTTTTATGAATTTAATACATTATTAAAAGAAAAAAAAATCAAAATGAATGAAGTTAACAAGTATTTAAAACCATGTACAGTTGTAACATTGTTTTCGTTTATAATTTGGAAAATGGTCGGGCTGAATGGAGGAACTATGATGACTCATTCCTTTATATATTAAAACAACTGTGGGCTTTGTTTATATTGATGTTTTATTATTGCTTTTTATGCTTATTCAATACAACAGTCTCCTTGTCTAAAATATTCTGCTTAATTATGCTGTGTTCATCAATAAATAAACCCTAATTAAAGATAAAGTCCACAAACATTTCATATCTTTCAGCTGTCGAATCCACACATCTTTCAGCTGGTGGGGAAATCAGAATTTGTTAAAGTAAGTTGTCAATTGGTAATGTCAGATAATATTGATCAATACTAAATCATTTAAGTCATATTGATTAATTTGTTGAATCATCACACTTACAGAATCAATCAATCACTGCTACTACTGGTCCGTCTATTCAAGAAGATGGAGCCTGTTACCGCTCTTGTAAATGGTAAAAAAATTAAGATTCCTCTTGGGCTCAGGATACCGCCAATGAATGACTATCAAGATTTTGAAAGTTGGTTGTATCTTGAACGTAAATATGCAGTCAGTCTTAAGGAGAAGTTAGAGTCAGGAGAAACTTCAAAGCATTCCATAATGGAGGAGATGATTAATTGGTCTATTAGAACTGAAAATGAGTTCAAGAAGGTCAAGTTATTGAGGATAGAAAAGAAACTTGTATGCTTAAACTTACAGATCAGAATTTCCTTAAACATTGAGAAACCAAACCTGAAGCGTTGTATACAGTTGCTACAAGAATTGAATAATTTAAATTTTACCTCACTCATGCTAACCAAAAATCCACAGGTTGTAGATACAATTGATTGTGTATCTAGGTATGAAAGGGAAGTAACTCAGGCTAATTCTAGGTTGAAACAAGCTGAGATTATCAGGGAAAGTGAAGAAATAAAAAAAATGGCAAGTAAAGTGATTAGAAAGTTTAGGGAATTGTTCCATGTCCCTGATGAAAAATCTTTCTCAGAGATTTATAAAGAAAAGCAGATCATTTTTATAGAGCATACAGCTGGAATGGAGCAACCAGAGATATTAACTTTAACTGATGAAAGTTTTCTTAAATTCACCTAAGTGGAAAATATTATTTTCATAATAATTAACATATTATGTTCAAAAATCAGTTTCATAACCTATTTCATTATTAGTGAGGAGAAATGGAGTTTCCATGGATTGAGATTTCATAAATTTTCAACTTTTTCTTAATAAGAATTTCAAAATAGTTACAAACACCTCCTGTATAATTTATTTCTAGATAATTTTAAAGAAATTTTCATTACTATCATTAAAATAATTAATGAATTATATGAGCCATTTAAAAAATAAAGTAAAAAAGCAGAACTATATTACATTCATTTCTTCTAAAATTCTAATAAAACCTGGTCGTTGCTCTTCTCACATTATCATTTCTCTGTCCCCTTTCCTCTAGCTTACCCAAACCAATAGTAATTATTACTATAATAATAGGTAATAAATTGAATATAACTTCTTTAACTATCAGATTACTTTATTTTAATTAGAAATATGGCAGTATTAAAATGAAAACAAACTGGCTGCTAAAATGAAACACTGTTGTGAATTACTTTTTAATGTATGCCTAATAATTATTCCCATTCATTAAACAGTTCTGTTCTACATTATTGTGTTTATTTTGATTAAACAATGACCAGCATCTCCAAAATTGCATCTGTGATCAATTATTTCATACTCAATAAAAACAACTAATTAGGAAATGTGAAAATAACTATTCTCTGTATTTCTCATTAGAAAGTTAGATCATTAATATTTGTATTAGGAATATTGTAGGCCCTAGTAACAATATTGAAAATACTGCTCATAAAATAAAAATAGAAGAGGAGTTTGGTATTTATTATATCTGGAAGAAAACATGGCTTTATGGAATAGGTGAAGATTAAGTAAGATAATGTTGAATTTCTAAGAGTGGTGTTTTGACATAATGTGAATAAAAAATATTTCAGCATTGTGTATGTATGTAAGGATATTATGCTTAAAGTAATGCACTTTTTTCCTGATACAATGACATTTTTATTGGTTCTTTGTAATGCTAATCCTGAGATAAAAAGATAAACAGAATCACTGAAAGGAAACAAGCTGCAGACATGATTCCTTTAGGGTACCGGAAGTGAGAGAATCGTGAACTCACATGGGCAGCTAACTATATTCCTGAAGTTGATCTGATCTTCTAAACAAGAAAGGGAAGAAAGGTGTAAGTTTTATTTAGTTATAAAATCAAGAGCTTCATGAAAGAATGTGGAAGGAGCATTCCATGTAGAAAAAGATAAAGCATTGTAGAACCTTAACCCAAAAGCTCAAAGATTTTATTTTCAACAGCTATCAACTTCAAACTTTTTTATTTCTCACTTTCTTGAACTTATCCATGGAATCAGTTTATCTTTTTCTCAAGTCTTGACGACTGTCCATAATTTTCAGTCTAAGAGCAGTTGGTCAACAAATTAACTTTAAATTAATAATAATTAAATAACAAATATTTAGATTAGTTTTTAAACTCTTGAAAATATACTGTTGATGGTTGGGAGAATATTTTTGTATGTAAGTATACTTATAATTTGGCGATACTATCAGCCTATGCTGAGTAGACTAATACAGAATTAATACCAGCATTTCTTAAGTATATTATTTTTGAGAGAATAATTATAAGAGGTGTAATTAAAAACAGAATTTAATAAACAGAAACATGATCAAATAATATAATAGAAGGAAATATCACAAATATTAAACTATGGTATCACAAAATACCATTAGTGAATATAACATTGAAATCATCTATCTATAAATGAATCAGTTTATTTAAAGAAAAAAACCTCTGAAAGAAAATTATAACAAGCTCTTGTTTATTGCTGACAGTGCTAAGTTTTTATAATTGAGTATGTTAAAGCAATTTCTAATATCATTTCTGTAAAACATACTGAATATTAATAAATAAAAGTTCTCGTAATAAAAGTTAATGTTATAATATTATAATGTATCATTAAAGAGCTTTATTTACTTATTTAATAAGCAAACTCAGTAATTTATAAATAAATAAAGAGAACTATTACCATGAATCCATCTGATTTGTAACTAAACTGATATAATAAGAAAAATTGCTTTTCCATAAAGGTTTTATTAACATTGGATAGACAATAATTTTAAATAACAAAATCATGTTCCTCTACCATATTTTTCAATTAAAAATTCATAACTAGTACACATTTCTCTTTAGACAATTTTATAATCAAGTACAGTAGACTCTCACTGATCCAAACTAATTAAAACCAAGGGGAGTTCAGATAACGAAACAGGGAAAAAAGGTTAATTATAAACAACATTTGTATAATACAAATGTTTTTACTAAAGATTATCATAATTAGGAAATAGGAAATGTTTTTCTTGAGAAATAGTCCAAAATTTTAATTCGTTTGAAAGTCAAAATCATCTCTTTCAAGGCCTCTGAGTATTTTTAACAAGATTTTGTAAGCCCTAACAGGTGTAAGTTTTGTTAAATGTATTTATAATGTACAATGATTGTTGACGCTACAAAAAAGGTTAACATTTACCAGTAATAGTTGACACTCTGAGCAACTTATTGTAAGTTAAATGGTCAAATTGAAAAACTGAAGATCAACCTTACCTGCAATGAAGTAGGGAAAGTTCAGATGTCAGAGTAATTAAGAGCCCCTATTTCTCAATATGATAAGTGTATTGTTTTTTTGGGTCACAGATGTCTACTTACACTCAGTTCTCTCCTTCAAGGGGAATACTTTTCAGAGGAGGTTCGCACAAATACGAGGTTTACTTTCACTGAGAAGTCTTAATTTTCACTGGTTAACCTTCATTACCATGGTCTGAAACAAACACATAATACTGTGGGGGTTCTTTTAGGGGCCCAATATAATTTTTACATTTCTTACTTATGTTATTAATTCTTTTATCAACATTTAACATATAATTTTATTTAGAGTAAGTAGAAATGTTTTTTTTTTAAGTAACTTCGTTTCTATTCATGGTGAATGTTTTCCCAACCATTCCATTTTTTGTTTGTTTCTTATATCAATCCAGAATATAAACAATACCAATTGCCATCTGCTGGTTTCTCTTTTGCGAGCATATTTTCTGACCATTTTGTGAAGTGTATCAATTGCTCCCTTTGTTTTGTTCTAATAAGCAATTTTTATGGGTTTCTTTTGTGGACCATCTTTCTCTATTTCAGCTCTGTATTCCATACTGAAAAGTAATGCAACACATTTATTTATATGTGTTGCACATGAAACTAATTAACTTCAGGATGAATCGTGAAAGTCAAAAATACAGTAGCTTTCAGGAAGGTAGTAAAGAATTACTCCAGAAGGGGGAATAAAGATTTTATTTTTCCACAACATTCCATAAAGTGTTAAGTTTCTATATGTATAAAGTGTTAAAGTCCCAGTAATGCAAACAGTCATAGTGAATATAAATAATTCCATGGAATCCCAGAGGGACCTCAACCACCTTATTATTTGGGAAAAATAAACTGGGTAATGTGGTGTCCCTGTAAATTTAATGGAAACTTATTCATACAGTTCAAGAAAGTTTTGTGTAAAAAGTTGTTAAGCGACTTGAAAATTGAGGAATTTTTTTCATAAGTTTTTAATAGAAAAAGAGCATGTGGGGTCATTAGGGATCCCATCATTAAATACAAAGGTTAAGTGTGTTTTTTAATTTGACTGTTCAACTTACACTATATTATTCAATGGAAGTTAACCATGACTAGTGAATGTCAATCAAACACCAACTGTACTGTAACAATTCAAATTGAATTTTCCATTTTTTTTGTTTATGGTGGTATGGATTAGTGAGAGTCCATAGTATCAGTAAATATAATTAAATACAATAGTTATTTGAATTTAACATATCTCAAGCATTAAACTTCTTTTTTGCATTAGTTAGCCGTGCAATATTTTCATGAAATCAAATATTTAATTCCATTCCAAATGAAGGAAGTTGAACCCTTACTATAACATCAAACCTTTTATGAATCATATTTAGGCTTCTTAGAGCAAAATTATGGAATAAATACATCATAAGAATGACAGAATAAATAATCAAATAAAGTTATGGTTCTTAATTTTTAAGATTACAAGAAGAGTCCTCAAGATTATAATTTTTAAAAATTCTATATTACTAAAAAATTATCGAGGAATGGATTAAAGTTTAAAACTTACAACTAACACACAGCTGTTTTATTTGATATAGTGAATACAAGTTTATGTTCAGGATATCTTCATTATTCCTTAATATTAATAATCTAAAACTAAAAAATAATTAACTTATCACAAATAATAACCAGAATTTGGAAAAAAAACTTTAGATTAGTTGATATATATAACATGGCCTCAATCATCTAGTTTCTTATTTTATTTGATAACATTTCTTTTCATGAATTATTAATGCCAATAATAATTATTCAACTACCATAAATTTAACTTTTACTAAGTAGAGCAAAGCTAATCCCAGTACATCATTGGTAATAAATAATACAGAATTGATTGGAGACAAGGGCAGGCTTAATGTGATTTCTTATTGAGAGAAACAAAGAAAATTAATAGGAAACAGGTATCTATTTTAGTAAATATAAAATAATAACAATAAAAAACTTCATGATTAAATATCTATCAGCTTTGGAATATATATGAATTCAAATGGTTTTGAATTGATAAAATCAATAGTGTGAACTGGAGCAAACGTGAAATGATTCAAGTAATGGCACCAGTAGTATCTGAAGCCATGAAACTGTTTTCTGTGGAGTTCTCAACTGCTATCAAGGGCAGAAGTGGAAACTATTCCCCTTACAGTCTAGCTTCAGTTGTTTTTAAGAATAATGTTTCCATTTAGCTTAAGAGTGGGAAGCCCTTTTATGTACTGCATTGCAGACAAGCGTGTAAACATCTAAACAACTTAAATATTTCACTCTAACTTTATAATAGATACTATAAATTATTTTTCAATGTTTTTTCTTTTACATTGGTACAAAAAAGCTCCTTAGTTTTAGAAAGGTGTACCAACCAATAAGTACATATGTGCTCCATAGATATTTTTTATTTTGGTAGTGATGTCACTAATCAAATTTGTAATATAATAAATACTATTACAAAATAAGATATATTATAACATCTTGATTAAAAACATTACCAATCTGTTCTATTTTTTCTGTCCTTTTTTTTCACATTTACTCCCCTAAGAAATGCTCAGAATATTATGAAAACTAAATGCTATTTACAAATTAGCCTCAATGATGAGGAAAATGTGTAGGATGGGGGATGTTTTTGAAAAAAAAAATAATCAGAGAAGCAATGTCATTGGAAAATTGCTTAGCATTTTAATTCACATTAGCTCCTCTAAATTATGGAAAAAAGAGGGTAAGTATTACAACAATTACTGTCCTGTAAATGAGGATTAAAATTACCTTAAGCATTTTTGGGATAAAATTACCGCAGTTCATCTTAACAGAAATAAATATAGTTTATAAATAAAGTGATTTTACTTTCCAATAATAGTCATTACTAGATGAACTTGTTTTAGACTTCTCCATTAAGTTTATATTCTAAGTAAATATCATAACCAGATCCACTATATTTATCATTAAATTCTTGCCATTACCTAACAAGACCTCGTCCGCAACAAAATATTTCATAAAAATGTTGAAACTTCATATAAAACTGAAGCTTTTTAAATGGCAATATAACTACAATAATGTTTACTCAAAAATTCTAATGTTCACAACTTTTTGTGTTCACTCAAAACCATGATTAGTTTCAATTGGACTAAAAAGTGGAAATTAGCAAGTTTTTAATATTATTCAGAGTAATGTAAAAAAAAAAATATTCAAATTAACTAACTTTAATAAGTACATCACAAAGTTAAGTAATCATAAGAGATAGTTGCCCATGGATAAATTATATGAGAAGAAGATGGTTGGGGGGTGTGGTTATTTCCACTAATTTATGTTATATTTTGACCGCACCCCCAACCATCTTCTCCTCATACAAAGTTAAGTAATTTGGTTAAAAAAACAATTTTCTTAGGTATTCATTAAAAATTTTTCATAATTTTAGTCAATTATTGTTTTGTTTTTCTAATGAAAAAACTAATAATAGATTATTATTATAGTATATAAAACACAATATTTGATAAGAATATTATGCCAGATAACCTATTATTAAATTACAACTTTTGATGACATAAAAAAGCCAATTGTTTAATTATATAAATTAATTTATACTTAATAAATGGGAGATAATACATGATGCAGTATTTTCACATATTTTTATTTCACTGTATCCAAGGGTGCAAAATTTAAACCAAGAATCAAACTGCAAGTTAACCTAAGCATCAAGAATTGCAGAACTTTTACTCACCCATGCAGCTTCTAGTTTTAAAGAACAGATAAATGGATTGTTATTTTGAACAGAAGTTTAGGAAAAATAGAAACTCTAGCAGTTTGAGGAATGGAAGAATAAGTTAAGAAAAGTTAAATATTCCTGATAAAAAATTTAAGAGAAAAAAATATTGTAGATTTTTAAGGAATGCTAAATTACTGTTCAGTACTTCTGGAATAGTAAGTTAAAAGTATAACTATTTATTCAATTCTGAAAATGTTTTATCATCTTTGATAAATATAATTAAGTTTTATTCATTTTTCAACATACGTGAACTTGAAAAAAAAGAAAACCATTCAAAATTTTATGAATAGGTATCGGAGTTACCAGTAAAATATTGTCTGTTTCCTAAAACAAATATGGAAAGCAAGGTGTTTCAATAGTATAAAGAAATAATGAAGTTGTTCATATGATCATTCAAATAAGAAAACTTGATGCCTGCTAAATTAGAAAAATAACAGAACCCAAGAAATCAACTGTTCAGTTTTATTTCAAGAAAAGCCAAACACTAAGGTAACTTGAGCCTAAAAATAAGGAAATACTAAATATTCATGTAGTGGTCACAACAACATTAAAATATGCTAAATAAATTTTTTTTTCTAAAAGATATGTTTTCCAAAGTTCCAAAATCATTGAGAATTATTAAAAAAAGAAAATATCATAACTATTGGAATATTTTTAATCAATTGATAAGTAAACAGCAGCAAAAAAGTCACAGAATAATATATAAACATCTAATATAGAATTCTGAAAAACTATGGAAAATATTTCTTTTAGCACTCAATGAATATCTTATTGCTAGGATGGTTTAATTTTTCAAGTTGAAAAGTTAATTGTAATGGAAATTTAAACCACCAATATAATTTGAAAGCACATAATTATTACATCAACCTCTCAGTTCCTTACAAATTTAAATAATCTTTATAAATTATAAGTTATCACATCAGTTAAACTTAAATTTTAAATGTTATGTCAAGTACCTAACTTACATCTAAAAAAACTATGTTTAAAATAGTAAATAGTTTCCAAAAAAATAATAATATTTATAAAAAGTAAACCACTAAAACTGAATTACAATTTCAGATTCAGCAAAATATGTCTTTTATAATTTTCACAGAATAGAGGAAGCAAGCAGTCTCCAATAAAACTAATCTCTATAAATATACATAATGCCGCAAAAAATATACAAAGATATAAATAAATAAATGCAGAATCATATCAATAAGTGGAGTTAGTGCATCGAAGGCTGTAGTCGAGATGACGGCTGTAGGTGCTGGAGGTGACAAGCCCGACACATAAGATGTCCATTGAGGGGGTAACACCTTTTGTCAGGTTCATCAGTCAGCTGCATGCCACATTCCTGTAATCATCACATTTTTTAAAATTCAACATTCAACTTGTACTTTAATCTACAATCAAAAGGCCTTCTATGAGCTGTTCCCAGTTATTATTTAGCTAGCTCAATGCAATGAGAACTTGACTTAATTCTTCCCCTGAAAAAAGAGCTTAAAAGTTCTTAAGGCATTTGAGTATTACATTGTTCACGAAGAGTATGGATAATTATTTTCACAAATTGCTTTTTTTCCTTCTAGAAATGTAAAATTACAGATGCAATAAATTTCAACCAGATTGCATCCAACAAACTTCAACCTGCAATCATTTTGAGTGTAGGACATGAATTTATATTAAAAATATGAAACTATTAAAGCTGGAATTGAGAAAACAAAAGAAAAAACTCAGTTAAGATCTTCACAACTGTAACTAACTGTAAAGGGTTACATCTGGTGACCAAATGCACAACAAATATGCTCCCACACTAATTCTTATATTATAACCTTTTGATGTTATAGGAACCAAAGTAGAAAGAATAAAAATATATTTTCTTCCAGTAGTTTTAAATTTTTGAATAACTTATTTTATTCTATGGACCATTATCAAGCTGAAATAACACATAATAAACCGTATAAACTGAACAATAATCAATATCAACAAAAAAGATCTAGAGAAATATACCAAAAATAAAGAAACTATAACACATATACAATAAATAAAATATAAACAAATTAATAATTTGCAGCAAATGTTTATTTTATTTTGTTACCTCCTTCCTGGTCATTTCTGACATGTAAGGGGTCATCAACAGATAATCAACCTATTCTAACCAGAATAAGAGGTTCAAGTTTTCATTCCATAGGATCTCCACAAAACAAAATTCAATCATCGCCGGGCAGATTTGAACCAGTGCTGTTCCTTACTTGATGTTACTAAGGCGAAGTCTCAACTCCTTGTGAAAATGCTTATTTCACTCATAAATAAACCTGAGATGGCACTTCTTCCCACCTGGTCAATTGACCATTACAAATCAAAATTGCTTATTTTTTATCTATTTATTTCCACCTTCCCCTGCCTTATAAGGAATACATGTGTGCAGCAGCAGTTCGATGTTACATATCCATCATCAAACTACCACTAATAAATCAATTTACAATTTTAATGATTCATGTACAGGTTTCATTAGTTATCAGTCTTAAGGTTCAATCTTCTCCGCATCTTCCGTCCATAGGCATTTCAGGGGCTGGTCTTCTTCTTTGACGAAGATTGAAGTAGCTTGGTCTAATAATTGTTTTCTTTGCATACTACCTGAGGGAAGTCATTCTCTGTGAGGCGTAAAGTCCAGTTTCCCTCAGCAATCTGGCCCGTAATGCATCAAAGGTGGTACAGTCTGTGATGATGTAATAATTATTATTTGGGTGACAGACCATAGAGGTTCAAGGCCTCGTTCAATGTACGTAGGAAATACATTGCGCGTCTACATGGTTTTCATAGGGTTGATTTGTCACTCCTAAGCCTATTTTTGTGAGTGCCACCCATTAGCTAATGGGTCTCACAAATGCCCCGAGGGAGGTTGTGAGTGAGTATTGTATAATTATATGCTTGAATAAATCCCGGTTAGGGCCAGGGACTCGATCTTGTAACCTTTGGGTTGGCAGACAGGCGCGTTACCTTGCTGCTACCATCATCCCCCATGATGATGGGCTTGGCAGTAATAAATCAAAACTAATTACTAGATAGACTCTCCCTCAACACCAATTTCAAAACTTCTAACATTACTAGATAAATCATAACTAAGTATGCATTTGAAGTATCCTGAATTAGGACATATTAACATAATACATTACTTTTCATTGTTTCTTACTTTTTTCCAGTTTTGAATGAAATTCATCCTTGATTCAATCTTTTCCTATTATGATAGTTAGCTTTGTGGATTGGTGATGGATCACTATGGACTGGTCGTCAAACATATATAGTTACAATATTGATTAACTATTACTGCTTTAATAAATTCTAAACTTCATTGCTAAGTAATGCTCTGAGTAGTATTTCAGGCTTATTATCATTCCTTCTTAAGAATTAGCTCTGTTATTAGAAGCTCTAATACTGTCATATCAAAACAAGAGACATTTCACTAATGAGTACCCTAAATAAAATTGCTGGCTTTCCTAATTTGGCAAATTACTAAACAAGTCTTAAATATTCTAAGCCACTTCAAAATAAAAGCCAGTTTGCAAAATGAAGCTGTATACAAGAGTACCATTTCAACCCATTGCTGACCACTTGGAACTAATCCAATTTCTTATTCTATTTTTCTAGTTTTTAATTTGAGAATTCAATCATATAATACGAGTATTAGCAAAGCCTGATTTTTAGGAGTTTCTACATCCTTAGAAATTCTTGGAATTCTGGAAAAGTGGGATTTCACCAAGTTGGTACGGTCACTTCTTAATTTAGATCCAAGAACCTTAGAAGATCTGTTCCTCTCATGCTATATTGACCCAGAAAAAATTGATTAACTTTGTGGTAGGTGCAAAGGAACTGAAATTATGAGAAAGTCTGTGAAGAATTCTCTCATCAGAAAAATACTGCTTTCCAGCCTTAACCAGTCTCTATACCATTTAGAAAACTAATTGCAGTTAAACAGATCTCCCAAGAAGAAAAGGAAGCCAGTAGTTGTTCCATAAAACATGTTAACGAGGTAGGTAAACCTTATCATCATAAATTCATTTCCTTCAGCCAAAAGTAATGAATATATAAAAGGAGAAGTATTGCGATCTTGATATATAATATAGTTACTTCTGTGGGAAATGGGGTATCACAGTAAGTAAGACACGGTGTGCAATCTCCCAGGCCCTGGTTTGAATCTGGTTGTGCAGATAATTATTTATTCTGTTAATTAAGCTGTGGGTTCGGAAACCCTTCTGGGGTACACCCAGCCTTAACAAAGTGGGTACGCTTAATTGGGTAGGAAACCTAGCAATTGAGCATGATTTTGGCCAAATCAACTACTTGCATGTAAGCTGCTAAAGAAATAGTACTGTAGAACCTACATCGGTTATAGAGGGCAGGATTAGTTTTTAGCTATGAGTAAGAATTATATCAACCAACAAAAAATGAAATTATGAACGTTAAAACTAACATAAGAATAATGATTAGATTTACCTCACAAATATAGCAATCAACATGGAAGTCTTTATCCATGGAAACTACTCTAACTGTCTCTTCAGTACCCTAAAAAAAAATATGTAACTATTATTGCTTGGAATATGCTAATCTTATACATTATAAAAATTTTTGTTCAAAGTGCATAGTGAATTTGATCTTAAATTTTTATACCTAATTGGTTGTGATACTATTAATTTGTAGAAAAGCTCAATTAACATTATTATAGCAACTAAAATCTAATCAAATTTTAGAAAACATTAAAATCTTTTCCTAATGAATTCAATTCAATTTGAAGTTCAAAGATATGATAATTAAACTAATAATCCAATATTAAATTAAGATAAATTTGTCACCCAGTTAAATATCTCAAGACAATAAAACTGAAGCTAAATAAAAAGGTATTCATTGAACACAGCTAACTAAAATAACAAACAAATATCTTTTGAAAAGAATAGATGCATTTTGAGAATAACCTAAAAATAGTGCAATTATGTAATTTTAAAAAGAATATTGCAAGCATTAATGGTGCCACATTTCATATGAACTTAAAGGATAATTTATTTAAATGTGAACTTAAAGAATGAATTAAACTGAGAGATGAGTGAAAAATGTAGTAATACAACTCATGGGAGAAAAAAAGTTAAACATTGCTGTTATTTTGTAACATCCCAGAATTTTTTTTTTTTTCACAGATCAAAACAAAATTCCATTAAGATCGGTGTTAATTTACAATGTTAATGTTATGGATAGTGATTTGACTTTCTACATGACACCATACCATACCATATACCAATAAAGATATTTTCTTAAAACTCAGCAATTTCTATGATTTTGTTATAATGAATCCTATATAATCCTTAAGTTTTAACAAAATGAAAAACAAGGGGCCCTTGAAGATGACAACAACCACTTATTTATACAACACCTCATTAGGTTCAGGGAACCCTCCTAGAGAGTCTAACTAATATAAATTACATCCTCTGACCCATGTTGTTGAGTACATATCTATTTTGAAAATAATATCATTTCTATTGTATTTAATTTAAAATTATTGCATCTATTATGCTTACATATCCTACTCATTATTATACTTACACATACTACTTAATTATGGCATAATAATTTAAATTTTACATAAAAAATTATGATCAACACTTTGAACAAATTTACTATCAATTATCAATAATTACAAAATTAAAAAAGAATAAAGAAGAAAAGATTGTGTTAATGAAGGGTTATCTACCTCAACTGGTGTGATGCCTTTACCACAGGCTGCGCACTTTGGAGCAAACATTCTGGAAAAGACCACCATCCCATGTTAGTGTACTAAATCAAACCTTGATCCAATATATAACTAATATTAATAATACATCTATTACTTGTTGCAAATTGAGTGTTATAGAGTGCTAAGCAGTTTGATACAATCATTAATCAGAAACAGAGTATATATTGATCAACTTATAGAGTGATTGTTACATTATATATGTTATAAAAAAAATATATGAATTTGTTCTCAAAATTAACAGATTAAATAACTTTTTTAGAGATACAAATAGGTAAATATCTCAAATAAAATAGTACTTTTATAGAAATATGAAGATGTTACAGCATAGCAGTAAGATTTAATTCCAGTTTTCATGCAGTAAACAATAAGTTGAAATTATTTTCATTCATATTTTCAACAATTGAAAAAAAAAAAATCAAAATTTTACCTATAAATGAAATTGAGCCTACTAAATTGATTGCTATAAGTGTTGGCAAATTATTGTTCTTGAGTTTTTCTATTTATTATCTAAACTCTTCACATGTTTTATGGGGTATTGATTTTCAAGTCCAGATTACTAAAAATAATTTTTTTACAAATTATAGCTTATCATCATTGATTGAAGGGTTTGTTTCTTTTAATTATGTATCAGTAATGTTTTTCACTAAAACTTCAGATAGGAATATTTCTTAAAGGTTAATCTATTAATTGGAATCAAGGTAGTCACAGTCAGTGATTTTCAAAATATAGAAGTCTGCAGACTACTAAGCCAAAAATTGAACCATAGATGGAGCACTCCCATTCCCAAATTAGGGCAAAGTAGGATATTTTGGGGGAACTTACTTTGAACTATTTACTTAAAACATTTACTTTTGATGACATAAAAATTCCTCATTTTAACAAGAATATATCATGTAGCTTGTTCATATACTGCTTTACTTATTATAAGTTAAAGTTTGAAGTTGCTGCCTCCACTGAAAATATTAACTGCTTGTAGCAACTTTGGGACTTCTGGTATATTGCTGGCTGTAAAAAGTAACCTTACACCCCACTTCACTAAAATGAAAAAATGACAGTGAAAATCAGAGTGTTGAAACAGAAGTATGGTAGAATATGGATCCCTATGACAATGGAAGAACCAGATAGAAAGTCAAGTAAACCTGCATTTTTTTTCTTCATAGAACTACCCTCTTTTGCTTAGCATCTTTTACTTTAAAAATGTTAAACCTAATCTGTCTGAAGTCATTCTTGTTCTTACAACTCAAAATGGCACTTCACATGAATTTCTAATGAAAAAGAGGAAATTAAGATTCTACCTAAATTTCAATAAGAAAAATAGTAATAACTATTTATTTATTTTCTGCCAACGTTTCTCCCTACATTATAGATCTTCATCTAGGCTACAATAAAAAGATACAAAGGTAGAGTTAATGGAAAAATAAAAGAGTAATAAATTATTAAATAAACTAATAAAGTGAACAGATAGATCAAAATATATATAATTGAAAAGATCTATTAATTTAATTAAATGGGGAGACATAATAACTGTTATAAAATGAATAAATACAGAGAAAGACAATGAGGTTTGAATAAGACCCTCAAATTATTGCAAATACATCTATACAGATTAATTGGCTCAAGAAGACAACTCTAAAGAAGAACACATTTATCCATCAAAATTTGAACAATCAACACTGATAGGGCTTATGGGGAGTGGGGAGGGGAGAAAAGGGGCATAAGACACCCAATTTTGATGGAGAAATGAACACAATTCTACTTTCTCTTAACTGAATAAAAACAGATTATCTAGTATTTCTTAACTTTCAGTAATATTAATTGAAGCTTGCAACTTCAAAGCAAAAGAATATTTATGTAATATAATGATTTACTATTTATGCACTCAAATATTAAAATTAATACAAATAAAAATCATAACTTAATTATCAACCAGAGTATATTCTGAATCACAAGATATAACTCAAGAGAATGTGATAATGTACATAATCATTAGGAATGAGAAAAAAATGATTTGAATAAATTGGGTAAAACAGTTTTAATGGTGGGGGGGGGGGAACTATTTTACCAAAGAAATCCAAAATGAACCCATAACCTTATAACAAAAGGCTCCAATATTTTTACTAAGGAGGAATAAAAAACGGACCTAGAGGAAAAATAGAGGTGGATTTTATCTAAAAAAGTTTACATAAATGCTTGATGAAAATGGAACAATTCATAATTTCAGACATACAATATACCATTCATCAATAGAGGTTGGATAGCAATTGTTAGCCAGTTCAGATATGTACTATACAATTTTAGGATGTTTGATAGATAATAACTTAATATGAAGTGTATTACAAAGACAAAGAAATCGGTTATGGGCACAGAAAAATTGATTTCGAACAATTAAGACAGACTTCCTGAAACTCAAGAAAGACATAGATTGTGTTAAATAGGCTGACAGCATCCCTGTGCTCATCTCTAAACTTTAGGACAGTAGCTAGTTGAACATTAGCTATTCGTTGAATCGTTATTTGTTCTTAATGTTTTTGATTCTTTGTTAAGTGATTTACACCTGATACTGAAGTTTACTTTTAAGTAATTGTTCATTGTTCAAATATAGGTTTTAATTTTGAATTAGAATTTTATTTTATTGTCATCAGTTAATCATTTCATTCAGAAATGTTATGCTTAATCAATTTTTAATATCTTGACAAGAGTGTGTGATAAGCTTGTAAGATTTGTAGGCATAAAAATGTACGTTATCAAATAAAAGTTAGGTTCATCCTCCTAGTGGCTACAAGATTTATATTATAATAGTTAATCTTCCAATAAAAAAATTTAAAATAAATTGTGACTAATATTTGAACCATTTTAAAAATAAAAATATAATATAAAACACTACATATTATCCTATTCAATAATTTCTTTATCTATTCGGTTATTTTGCTTCAAAATAGTAAAAAAGATATGTCAACTGCACAAAAGCAAATGAAATAGGCATGGTAAAAGAATGAATCACATCAAGAAGAATGGATAAAAGAGGATAAACAATCAGGTCAATTTAAGGAATACTAATGAAAATGTTAATGTCGTTCATTTGTCTTAATTTTTTTATTTATTGTAGATTGGTTGGTTTCATTAGATTTGGTATAAAACCTATTTTTTAAGTTTATTGTGGTAAATCTAGATATAATCAAATAATAAGAATTACTTTTATTGTTTAAAGTCAAGAAGATTATGTTGACCGAGTTTGACTGTTAGTTGTTTAGCACATGCTAATACACCAGTAGGCCTGTAACTGTTGTCCCATGTGGTGTTTGACGTTCATGTACCCTTAGTTAAAACCATTTTCAACTGAAATGGTAGTTTTTGCATTAAATATCACCAGGACTGGAACTTTTAAGAACAACAGCCTATTTACTCAAAAACAGGCCAACGGCATCACCGCTTGCCAGATAGTTTTTTTACGAGATCTCCAACTAATTAAGAATCCAAGGGTATTTCAATTATATTTTATTAAGTATGCACTTGTATGAACATTTTCTTTTTATTTACAAAAAGGAACATCATAATTTAAATAGTTAAGATAATTAGAAATGTAATTTAATTTTAAGTTGTTTAAATAATTATTACTTTTTTCTTTCTTTCACATTTCTTGTTTCTACATTGTTGTTTTTTTTTTATACGTATATATGTATTATGATTTATCTAAATGTATTTATTATTATTATTTGTTTTTAGTACCAATAAATTTCCAAAAAGAGTGGATTGAATTATTAGAAAAATTTTCTTCTTAGAATTATTTTTATTCTAATTAATTTGAATAGTGTAAGATTATACTAGTGTGCAGTTTGATATCCTAAGAACTCCCGAACAGAAATTTATATTGAAATATTAAAAAAATTAAATCAAAGTAAAATAAAATAAAATCCAATTTATTTACAATGTCTAATTAGAATTAAAAAATGGAAACTAAACAATAAAAAACTAAATTTTTGAATGAAGAGATTAAGGGCACATGCAAAAAATTGTTAATGAAAAAAAAAGCCGGCTGACAATAAAAAATAAGAGAAAAGGCAAAAAAAAATTATATATAGCTAATTTCCTTATCAATTATCATTCTAAATGTATCCATCTTTGAAATGTTGCATGATCGCAATACTTTCCCTTACTACATATTCCATAAATATGTAACTGAAAGTAATATTGGAAAATATCAAATAGAGAGGAACATAAAATATCTTGAAATAGGGAAAAAATTAAAAATATACATTTAGACCTAGCATTATCATACTGACACATTGGCCAACCATTCTACTATTCCTAATTCTATATTAAAAAGTCTACACAACAGTTAAAAATACATTATACCGTTTAATTGTTGATTAAGACACTAATGTTAATTCAAACAAAACATTATCTCATTCTAAATGTTACCAACAGCATGCTATTTTTTACCTCAACACCAAATCATGCATAAACTTTAATTAAGCATCAATACATCAAATATGCATAAAACAGTTAATATAACATTAAAATTAATGGTACTTAATGATAGAATATTATTTTCTAATTTTCTATATCTTTTTTTTTTTTTTAATGAAATTTACAACTGTAACAAAACTATATTAGTTAATGTATACATGGTGATTATTACTAAATATGAATGGCTTGTGAACAATCTACTGTTTGGTAGCACTTCAATGGCTATTGTACATTAGGAGGTCCCATGAGTGTCTTCTTTTCAGACCTCTAGAAGGGTTATTAGGATCAGTTGGGAAAGAAAGATTACAAAGAGGTTTGTTTGACTATAAGGTCCTTACTTATAATTTTATTTGTTACCTAATAAGGAGCATAAACGATTTTTCAAGAGATTTCAGATTTTAAGAATTGGATTTGGAGAGAATTAATTGTATGGTTTCTTTGAGTTCCAAACCTCAGCTCTATATACTCAAATAATTCTGATACTGATAATGTTTAAGATCTTTTTCTAATAAATTGAAAATTTGAAGCAGTTATTAAGTATATCTTGAAGTGATCGGGATCAATGAGTTTCTTATTTTTTCAATCTTATATCAAGATTCAATGAATCCTATAACTCAATGAAGATACTGTTCTATTTAATAGATTTATTCAACAGGAATAAGAGCAACAATCTATATTTAGATACAGTAAGGGTTGGTCACGATGGATATGAGAGATTTATTTAAAACCCCCAGTTTTGACAGCATTCTGCAATGGATAAAATATGTGATGACAGCAGAAATAGGGATGCAAGAGCTGGTTTATTCATGGTTCACAGACAACACACCTCATCAGTGTATGTAATAAGGAGAATAAGCTGGGTTATCAGCAGTATAATTTATTTAGAGAAAGGGGATAACTGGTATGACTATCTTGAGGAACACTAATACAATAAGAAAAGGATGGGAATAAAGGCGTTTTTTTAATTTTTGGCATCATTTCTAGAAGAGATTATTAAAAGAATTAGGATAGTTTCCCATGGAGTCACGAAAATATGCGATTCGCAGTACAGCATTACAATGTCTTCAAGAGAGCAGCTTTATGATGAAATGGGATGTGGCAAGATCCTGCCCAGATCCTTTTTTTTTTTTTTTTAACTTTATTTGTAGATTCTATTGATTAATCCTCAAAGATGAAGAGGATTAGGAAGAAGGTACATGTGGAGTGGAATACATAGTTCACATTTAACATGTTCAAGAAGAATTGGGTTAAAAATATCAGAATGAGGATAAAGAGTTTTTATAAGATATTCACTGATTACTGATGAATTTTTTTTTCATCGGATCTTGACCGGATTTGAGATTCAGTGAGGAGTGAAGGATTACAGTCTTGTAAGTTAAGGGACTTTTTAGCTGTTATCCATAATTTTCTGTAAACTTACAATAATTAATTAAAATTTTGAATTTTTTTATTTCTATTTATAAATTTATATATGTCCGATCACGGATTGATCAGTATGCAGTGTAATGTAGCAACCCGATGTATTTGGGCAGCATGATTGAATAAATTTCTTTCTCTGTGTGTAGTGATTTTCATGTGATGGATACCTGACCTGATTCTGTCCCATCATGCTCTTGCTCAGTATTTGTTATACAATTAAGACGCAATTAGTGAAGGATAAGAGGGTTTAGACAAACTTTGAATGTATGAGAAACAGAGCTGAACTATGATCTGATGAAAGATCATCACAGAACTTGACAGTAGATTGAGAGAAAGATATCAGAGAAATAAGGAATGTATTAAGGATATCAGAACATTATTTAAAGGATATAGGCCGATAATCAAGGGTCCAAAGCTGAAGTGGTCGGATGGTGTGGTAGGAGGAGCTAACAATATCACAGGAGTTAGTAACTGGATGGCATTAGCACAAGACCATGAATGTCGGATGAGGCCAAGACCTGTAACCGCATTGTAGGACCATCATGACAAAAAAAAAGTAGTTTTTTGAGTTTTATCCAACTTATTAATTCTATAGAGATCTTTCATGTTAAATTTTTAACAGGTCCTCTAACAGAGATACTGCAACTGGAATATTTGAAAAAGTCCAAAAAAAATTTTAAGAGGGCTAATTTTTAAAGAATAAGTCATTCAAGGCTGATATTTTGTATGAAGTAAATAAATAATACTGCTTAGAAGCACAAAATAAACAGAGAAATAAAAATAAATAGAAAAAAACTGATGCTGAGAAATTGTTTCTTCTTCAGAAAATTTAATTTCATTCATTTTCATTTGATACCTTTAGCAAAACATTATTCATTAACAGAAGCATATTAGATACACATATTAGGATCTAGCTTGAAGGCCAGAAAGTACTTTATTCAAAAGGCATGGAACAATCCAGTGTAGAGTAATTTAGAAAACAGCATACCTGTATGAACTCTAAAAATAACTGAAAAATTTAAACAAAAATGGCAACCATTTGGACACTGGATGTGATAAAAATTATTTTTGTATTATTAAAATATCAAGGAATGCACCTAAAAAGTATGAATTATTTCTGATGGGGTCAAGGGACCATTTGTTTTTTCAGGAGCGCTGACTGAGCCAGTACATAAGTGAAAAAAACATCTTTGAATAAATTGTAAACATTGAAACTATTGGTTAGACCATTTTCAGTAAACCAAATTGGACTTTGATCATTTCTGAGATTTTTTGAATTATAAAAAGAAATATATTTCGTATTTCCTTAGCTACGTTTAATCTTATGCTTCTTAATTAAAAAATTAATAATCATTTACAATCTTTGTCAAAATGTAATAGTTTTTTAACCTCTCTAAAATTCTTTTTTTTATTTATTTTTTAATCATCATCTCCAATAAAATTGGAGATTAAAACAAAAAAGGGATTAAAACATAAAGCTTTACGCTCTTCATAGAAATTCACTGTAAAGCCTTGATAATCGGATTTCCTCTAGTTCTGGAAATGAAACCAGCCTAAGTTATTCTTTATTGCTCCCAAATAGGACATTAGCCAAAAAAAAAATAATTTCAGGATAGAAACCGTTTAAAGAACGCCTGACCATAACTTTCCTTTTTGGAGATGGTTATATAAAAAAAAATGAGTTAGTTTAAAAATTCATACTTCAACATCCAATTTACCAGAAAATTAGGCTGGATGAGCTGACATATTTTTAAAGAGTGTTTCGACAATGAATTTTTCCCTGCTGTCTACTAATTTTTAAAATAAAAAACCTGCCTCATAATGTAGTTTCGTCATGGACAATGTATTACTATCTTAATCAACTGAAAGCATTTTAACTTCTGAGGAAATAAAATCTATATAAATAAATTGCATACTAGAAATGAGACTGAACAAAATATGTTATTATTTTAAAGGTTATTTTATATCTGAGAGTTAATAACAAGTTATTAATATGTTTTATTGCTATTGTATTTAATAAATTATTCACAGCTACTGTTTACTGCAATCCATTATCTATGTTTTTTACTTTAAAAAAGTGGAATAATTAAATAAATATTATGTTTAGTGTTTTTTCTCAGTGATAAATAAATACCCTGTGAATAAAACAAAACAAAAAAGTTTTTTTTTGTTCTTTTTTATCATACAAGATAGATGTAAACTTATATCAATTAGGAGTTTTATATTACTTTTGGATAATTATTGAAGAATCTTTATGAAGATTGAAACTGGCTATCAAATATTTGTAGTGTTTTATTTTTGAGTGTTTTATTAAAATTTAAAAAAATATTTTAACATTAATTTGTGGAATAGTTTATTTTTGAATACCCTGTAGTAACACTGCTACCTTCCTGTCAACCAATCATTGTCTCCTCTAAATCTAAATATTTAATAAACTTAACATGACCGTGCCTTGTGATTTAGGGGCTCAAAAATGGGTCAGTTTATTCAGTTCATTTTGTTTTGTTTAAAATCTTAAAATTCTTTTTGACCAGAGCTTTTAAAAGTAAGTTAAAAGTTAAATGTTGTATTTTCTATTTTTGTTTCTATGTTAATTTTTTATATCTCTGAATAAATGTATTATGTATTATATATTAATGAGTGAAGGTATATTTCAATTTTTTTTAATGAATAATAAATATTAAATGTCCGTGAATATAAGAGCATAGGAGGATATGTGAAGCAAATGAGAGAAGAAACAAAGAAATTGAAAATAACAGACAAGGACTGCCTGGATAGATAACAATACAGAAGGAAATTGAAATAAATAAATGTTCTAGCAGCAAATAAAGAAAAAGAGAAGGGCACTATGTGGTCTGAAGAGAGGAAGCAAAGGCACACAGAAATGATGAGAAGATACTGAGAGAGAAGAAGAGAAAAAGTGAGAAGAAAAAAGTAATGATATTCACATGGTCTTGAAAGGCTGTTCCGTGGAAAAAATAAAAGTTAAGTTAATAACTCAACTCAGTAATAAGCCCAGAGACTAGATAAAGTTTTTTTAGTGATTCACTTCCTGGTTAACTTTTACACTCATCCAATATACTAGATTAATTGAACCAAGAGATTAGTCATAATCCTATAATACTAAAAAAGTGCATTTAAAAAAAAAGTAGGAAAGCAAAACCAGTAAAATGTAGCTAGAAGAATTCTAGAAGAAAAAAAGGACAGAACCGTGATGGCAATGTTCTAGACATTTCATTGAAATCTATTAGTTCTAAAAATGAGTAACATAATTTTTGATTGTACAGAAATAAATGCATTATTTGATTCAGTATGATATGTATTCTGACCTATGATATAGGAACTGGTTATATAATTTTTACCGGGAAAGACTTTCTACAAGATCTTAAAGTTGGGAAGATCGTGACTGGACAGGACAGGATCATGGTAAAGTGACGGATTAAACAAATTTTTTGTATAATAGAAATTTTCACTGTTAAAAAAAAAACTACTTTTAGATAAGGTTTCATACTGTAATTTAAAAATGTGTCTACTCCAAAATCATAAATGGGACACTAAAAATGGTCTTAACATCACCTCTGCCCCTTTCTCTGAGAACGAATTATACACCTATAATCTTATGATGACTTCAGTTTGTTTATTACATTTTTATCTTCTATAAATTATAAAAGATTCTTGCATCACAAAGTTGTTGATATTTTAATAATTTCTGAAATAAATTCATTATAAAACTAAACAGTATCATCAAATTATTTTAAATGAACAAAAAATATGATGGATGACAACATTAAAAATTTAATGCAATGATGAGATGAATTATTTACCTGTGATAATCGTTGACACAATATATTTTGTTGTCCACATCGACAGTGAATGGAACCCCATCAAGGCATTCATTACACATGCAGCAACGGAAACAGCCGGGGTGATAGGATTTGCCCATGGCCTGGAGTATCTAAGTCAATGGAAGGTAATGGTAGTAATTAAACTTCTTACTAACATCATGATGATATGTTTCCGAATATTTTAAAAACAATACTCTGATAGTAAAAAGTATTATATGAAATAGGTACTACATCTAGTAAGTACACAAATGTGTAGGGCAATATACAAAAATATGGTCAAGAAATGAGGAAAAAAATTGAGTCATGAAGGTAAATTTAGAGAAACTATAACAGTTTCGATTGTTGAGAATTACTGTTGAACCTTTTTCAAAAATGAAGTAGCACAAATGGCGTAAGTCCCTCTGGCTTAGGTTGAATAATTACACCAAAAGGTTAAGTCTATGCTTATATATAGGTCTAAAAAACTTTTAAAACTTTTGACCTTAATTAATAAGTTTTTATATATTTTTAAGAATGAAATAGCCTAAGATGAACAGCAATAAGGTGTTGTGGAAGAAAAGCTAAATAGAGATTGATATCGAGATCAAAGAAAAAAAAAAGTAATTAACTTTCATAAAGTAACCAAGTAATTTATTTCTTGAAAGTATTAAAAATATGTTATGTAACATCAATCATCAATAAGATTTCTTTTCTACGATTAAATTATGAAATCTACAATAATTTGCTAAAAATTATATACTAAATCAATTTTGAAAATAATTCAATTAATTACCATTTCCATGATCAGATGCCCACATATAGCACATTTTTCTGCTGTCTGCTGGAATCCAGAATACTGGAAAATTAAGAACATTGTTAAATAAAAATGATTCTTTTCCCAAAATTTCTGTTGTTATAAATTGTTGAAATTATTTTTTCAAATTTAATTAAAACCATTTTGTTTTCAAAAAATATTAGAAATAAAATATTGTTCTGAAAATGGAAAGATATAATAAACATAATAACATTTAATAAACGTGTATCATTTTTTAAAAGGAAATAGGACACAGTTGGGTCTTGAAACTAACACGTGTTAACTATTAGTAAATAGTCCATTCCAAGAGTGGCATACATTCTTCTAATGATGTTTAGTATTTTATACATCGTTTAAGAATAATCACCTGAAACTGAACATTTTAAACTAGGTATCTTAGTAAATGATTATGAATTCAACATAAATGAAAAGAATAAAGGAGATAAAACTGTGTGAAAATTAACTTTCTTGGAATAAATAGTTGAACTTGCTTTCAATGATGAGAGATCTATCAAACAGTATACAATTTCATAATTTAAAGCAGATTATAAAAAAAAAACAAATGAAATGTTCTCTCAACAGAAAACGAAGATAAAATTTGAATATCCACTTTAAACTGGACAATTAAGTAGGAGCATAGATAAAGAACTAATGTAGCACAGTTTAAAAAGTTATCTAATAATTAAGCTGAAAATTAACAATTATGTTATAAAATTCAATATTATGTGCACATAAGCATTGCATAAGATCCACGTAGACCATTGAAGGACATAAAAGAAATGTCATTGAAGACTTTTAAAACATTAATTCACCTATCCTCATTTATTGTTGAAAATAAATTTTAAAAATACATTATTGTCAAAAACATTATGAAGATTATTTGTATACTTGCAATTTCATTAAATTTAAGGTAAAGATGTTTTTCTTACAAGGTAGTCTTCCTCACAGTAGACCTTGCCATGGACATTGTAGAACGCTTTTCCTCTAAGAGCTCGTCCACAAGAACAGCAGATGAAGCAGTTAGTGTGATAGAGGTTACCCATAGCTTGGCAAGCTTGACCAGCACCTGTTACCTTCTCTCCACATGTATGGCAGATACCTACAGAATTATATAATAAATAGTGGTACTTTTCTTAAGGTGGGTAAAAAAAATTATTTTGACTATTTTGTGAATATAATAGATAAAATAGAAACAGAAAAAGGATAGTGAATAGTTTTGTAATCTATGGGATATAATTTAATTATATATTTTTTATGGTATATTCTCTATGTTTCAGCAAACAAATCTATGTATTTGGGCAACATCAAAATGTATAAAGTGATTCTCTCAGTTAAAAAAAGGTTACAACAACCACCAGCAAAAATTGAGTCATCACTAAACACTTGACTAATTTATATAAATTGTAGTATATACTAAATTATATACAGTAAATTGTAGTATAAACTAGCCTTGAATAAATTAGTCAGTGGCTAAATGTATCATTTACTGACTAATATAGAGGTAAATAATTAAAGAACAGTTACAAATAGAAATTATCTGCATTTTGTAAACCTTAACTAGGAGGCCCCTTTTCTGCTTATCTTCCCTTAAATGAATTATTTCTTGTAAATCAGCTGTAGAGGTTAACTATATTTTTTTTATTTCATCTACAACAGTAAGATGGAACTTTCATCAATTTTAATTTTTTTTTATTCTTCTTTGTGCAAGGTCCAGTGTGACAGTGCAGGTCGCCCCTGTCTATGGCCGAACCTGTGAATGCCTTCCTTAACGGTTTTGGGTGAGAAAAAGAAAACACGTTCATTATTTGCCCAGTAGATATATTTTAGTACTATAGATACATAATAGTGTTTGCTGTCAGATTACAGTTAAGTTTTACTCATTTATTTAACCAAACCCCACCAGCGTTGGAAAGTATGGATGGAACTAAATTTGTAATAAATTTCTTTTTTTTATATAGAGATGATGAGAACAAAAATTCAATAACATATTACTTGTTTTATTTTTCTTTGTTTCTCCATCTACTTTTTATACTATTATCTTGTATTATTAAATCCATATCAAAAAATCTTATTGTGTTTATATCTGATTTTCCTAATGTGAATATTATGTGATTATAATGGCTGTTGAATACCTTAATTAATTCTATGTGGTCCATAGGATAAAGTGAACTGTATCAGGTTATTCCTTTTACACTAATGAATTTATTTAATAAGTTACTTTTTTTATTTTACAATTATGAAGCCACAATATAAATCCCATAGATGGAATTTGATATAATTATTTACTGGTACTTTTAAAGAAATAGTGTAGATAAGTTTTTTTTTTTTTAGTTTGTAATTAGTTGTTATGCTAATGTTTAATGTTTATTATAATGTGAAAGCAAATGAGTAATGATGGTATTGTTTTATGACACCGTTGATGGAATAAATCGTTTTTATTATTTCATTCATAGCCAGCTATCAGTTCATAATGAGCTCAGTGATAGTTGTATTTATATGGGCCTCTGCAAGATGATTAAAATTAAAACAGTAAATCCATTTTGGGGTCCCTAATATTCACATTGAAATGTGTAAAACTTTATTATACTTATTTTCAGGAATCCATTTATAACATTTATTCATTATTCTTTTAACTTTTGAACAAAGATTTGAAAAGTGTAAGTTTTAATAGAACAGAAAACTAAGTGACGGATTTCTCGAGAATGCGTGAACGAATAATTATTGTTGATGAACCAAATTAGCATTTACTACAACTTCTATTCAGTTCACATTTGCGATTAGAGGAACATATTCAAAGATAATTACATCAATGGAGTTAATCACTAATAACGCCAACGTAAAGTAGCGCTCCCTGGCTGTGATCAACTCCCCACTCCTTGGCATCAATTTTGCTTAGGAGAGTAGTGCAGTGTTACCTGCCCTCCAACAAAAAATCCTAGATTCATTAATTAGTCCTTACAGAATATTTAAAAGCCCAAAGGAATGAACGAGTAACATGTTTGCGAATGCCGAAATACATCCACAAATTATAAGTGGTGTTGAATGATGGCAAGGCTCATCATCAACAAACAGCTATCACTGCAAAATGATGTAGGAGGTGATTCAACACAATGCATGTATCCACTCGGAGAATAAAAAATATTCCTAGCAAGATTCAAACAAAAGCGCTGACGCGTTCAAATGCTTCTCTCCAAAAAGAAAATAAAGGCAGTAGTCATTTACCATTATCAGTCGAGAAACAAATATCAATTTTAGTAGCCAAAAACAATTATTTTTACTTTAATAAGAAGTTTGCTAATATTTATATTTTTAGCAGTAATTTATTCTTTGAATTATTAAGCAATCGATAGGCTGTGACTAATTTTAGTTTTCGATAATTATTGACTAACTTTTTAGTAATGTATTTATTAGCCATGAATGACGTGACAAGACGTCTCGTCTTGCTTTCAGGAGGATAGTCCCGGTTTTAGGTAATGTGTTTCGGTGCCCTCCCTAGGTTTACGGTGGAATGCAAAAAACGTCCCCCTTTGAATGACAACAGTGATATCTAGATTAATCGTTCCTTGAAATACCGTATTTTTCTCTTATTCTTTAACTGGGGATCTAGCAGATCCCAGGCCTTAATAATAAAAGCTAAATCGTTAATCATGGATTATCTGTATAGGAAATCTGGTGAGTCAATTCATAAAACAATTTTTGAGGTTAATAACTTCCAGTTGAATGAAATTTGTATTAAATTATCATAACATGGTACAACGTTTCGGACCACTGCCCCATATTCATGTACTTTAAATCCTCATAATTTCATATAGGAAATTATGAGGATTTAAAGTACATGAATATGGGGCAATGGTTCCGAAACGTTGTACCATGTTATGATAATTTAATACAAATTTCATTCAACTGGAAGTTATTAACCTCAAAAATTTTTTTATGAATCGTTAATCATTTGTTGAAACGGTTTACGGAGTATAGTCATATTTTCTGGGTAGACATGATTCATATTACATAAGTTTTTCAGCCAGTTATCATTTTACGAGGAATCCAGATCATGGTCGGCTATGTCTGTCAGAAAATACAGAATTCCGTTGTCTAGTGGGATTTGAACCCGATTATAAGAAGTTTTTAATTTTGTTATAGAGATAAAGATATTTTTTTTTAAATGTACCTTTTAGTTAAATTGAACTATGATATGTTTCTGCTAAATATATTAGTGGTACTTTGTTTAGAATAATAATATGGAGGATGCAATATAAAATTATTACAACATTTAAAATTGTCTTTATCGCTAGGAAGGATCCCCTGCGCCTCTCGCTCTGGTTGTGCCACACAAGACCAGAAAATATAAAGTGACGTTATACATGACTAAATTTTTAGCCCACTGGACTTAGATGTTCATCACTATTGACTATTAAAGTCACAAAGATAGAAGTTTTTGTGTCCTGAATGTTTGAAATAAAAGGTTATTAGTAAGTATAGGTTTACTAAAAATCAGCCCCTAAATTTGGTATCCTTAATTGAGTAAAAATCTGGCGGTCGAGCGTGATTTTGACCAAATCACCTCCTTGGACAACCGTTGGTCTAGTAACAGTACTCCCTTACTAAGTACTGAGCCCCTAACTCCTTCATGGGTTGTAGCGGTACAGATTTAATTTAATTTTACTAAAAATCAACCCTTATATGAGCCACAGACCAGCGCGAATTATGAATAATTGCATAATTATAACCACTCAAGGTACATCTTAGTACGAGCAAGCCTCTTTTGTGTTATGATCATGACTCTACAACAGATGCAATAAAAAGTAAATATAGAAGTATTGAAGGAGTAAGTCCGCTGAAGTTTATTTTAATAGAGAAAAACCTAACATTATCGCTCTTTTTCCATTTGGAGCTCCACATCCTTTAAACTAACAACATTAAAAAACTTCATAGCACGTTCATTGGATTTCAAGGAATAGTTTTTCAAAAAGCAACATTTTTCCAAATAAAGAAACAACAATTGATTAAAAATCAGTTTATTTGGGCAAATATTATGAACGGTATTACCCCTAAGAAAATACTAGTTATGAACTACCTTGTAGTACGTTCATTCAGTCACCTTATAGTACATTCTTTCAGCCACCTTACAGTACATTTATTTGGTTACCTTACAATACATTCATTCAGTTACCTTTATGGTATATTCATTCAGTCACCTTATAGTACATTCATTTAGTTACCTTTTGGTACATTCAACTAGCTTTTATAGACATATGTACATTTAACAGTCACTGAGATTTACTATTTCATAAATCAAACGTTTTTTCAAAACATTAAACAATCAAAATTTTGTGATTTTATTTTGACGAATTTCATGGAGACAACACTACTATTCTTCAGAAAATGAACGTTATTAACTACTTTATAGTACATTTTACTAACTAAAATTTCAATTGTAACATACATCTGAACTATTATATTATGGCGACTGTTACTGCTATGAAGAAAAACGTTATTAACTACTTTATAGTACATTCATCTAGCTTTAATTTGGGTCATAATAAACATTGCTACGTCAAATAGTTCCTGAGATACAGACTTCACAAAATTAATTGACTAACAATTGATTTTTCGTTATTAAATGTTGCTTTTCAAAAAAGTATACTTCGGAATAAATATCATGGCTCATATGTTAGCAAATTTACTCTATTTTATATAATGTTCCACTTGGGTTTTTTTTAGTGCTGTAGATAGTTTTAAACATATGGAGCTTGGAATGGAAAATTACGATTATGAAAAAACGTTTTGAAACAGCCGCCATTTATTTTCCCTAACTAGAAGGTTTCCAGTTAGTTAAATAGTTTTCATTAAATTAATAAAAAAAAATGGTGCGAACTAACTGTTTTTTTCCCCAAACTCTTGAATGTACAAAAACATTTAAACTGTGGAACTGTTCCTACATCCCTAGTTTTTTGGTTGGAACAGTTACCCATAATGGTTCCAGGTCTAAACGGGTCCAAACCTATGTGGTCCGTTAGACCTCCTTGCCAGTTGTCTTACTACTACCCCTAATGGTTTTATGTCGAAACGAACATTTTGCTATTTTGCAGTATGCTAACTCCTATACAATCTACAAATTAAATAAGTTTTGTTGAAATCAATATAATGATATGAAAATTGATTTTAATTGCTATTATGTTTTTATGTCATTTTTCTAATTTAAAACTGATCGGGAATGGCACTAATAAAATTTAAATCAACATTTGAAATTAATATTTCAATTCTTTTAAGAGAACGTTTATTTGTATTGATTATTAGTATCATTACAGACTGGATTTTTGTGCAGTAAAAAAAAAAACCAATAAAAGATTTTTCGTACAATAATCAATTTTACTATGTAATTTATAACGCGAATATGTACGTGAAAAGTTTAAATAATCTTGTTCTTAAACGAAAATTTGAATTTCATGTTTTAGTATTTTTAATCAAACTCGAAGCTTACGTTGGGATCTCGAGAATGCAATTACCGTTATTTTGATATCCTAAATAAAGGTACACCGGTTAGTGTTTACCTCTTCAACATTAGCTGGTCCAAACTAGGACTAGTGACTCAAATTGGAATAATTGAACCTGCTTCATAAATCATTTAACTAAATATTATTTGTTAGTTTTTTCTTCATAAAACACAGACAAATTTGTAAGTTTAAATAATAAAAATGGACAAAAATACAATTCCGTAAAAAAACTTTTCAAGATATCAAACCGTGCAGTAACCCCAATACGTAAAATTTCGTGCAATATAAAACTAATATCTATAGAACGCCCTTTTTATGATTAGAATTCAGTCGAGGTTTGGCTTAATTTGAAGCTGTAGAATAAAACATGCAATTGTACGAAAATCTGGTCTATCATTTTTTGGGTAGTGAGTACATGCTGCTTCACAATCGCAATAAATAACTTATCTACTCCTTTAATAAGGGAATTCTTCCCTCATATCATGCCCTTCCCTTGGTCCCATCCCATGGTGACATTAATTGCTATGCTCAAAAAAACAAACATCGAGTACAAAACCTACAAGCAGCCTCTGAAATGAATGGCTTAAAATGGTAACGATTCCGGTTATGTATAGGACCAGATTGTACAAACCTAGTGTTGGTCAAACGGTAGTAATTGAAATAAAAAGATATACCATCGATATTGTAGCTATCCTGGAAGTTGCTGGCGTGGGAATTGCTTAAAAGAGAGACAGATATTGAAAAAACTGGCGAGCCCGGAACACTTGTGAATTCTACTCTGACATCAGAGAGGAAGGCAGAAACACTCAGATGAGTGTTAGAACAACAACAGTTCGAATTGACACGAAATAGGCGCTGCTGGACTTTCCTTGGACTCGCTGCTCACCTGTAGACCGCGGACCACCGGTTGAAAACCACTACTCCTAGGAATCGTTAGCTGACTAATATGATGTTTGGCAAAATTTTCATCGAAAATCTTTTGCGCTATCTAGCTGATTTTTAGTACCCCTAAAAAGTAGTTTATCAGGACATTATGAAGCGTATGTTTCAAGACCCCATAAACTCAACAGATTCGTTGTATAGAGCTGACAACATAATATTGTTTTGTCATCAGGTTTACTTAATTGTATCAAAGTTCAGCTTCATTGAATAATCGGAAGAGAGTTAAATCGAAACAATTGAATCCCACTAACATGATGTTTAGCACTTTGAAGGTTAACTTGAAGTTAGAAAGTTGGAGAGACTGATAGAGCGAACAAGTGTCCTGGTGCACCGGTATCCCAAGTGGGTGCCATGGAACCCAGGGGTGCCTCATGCGTATGCCAGGGGTGCCGCAATCGAATACTACTTTCTCAAAACATTAAAAAAAAAAAAAAAGGTAGTATTTAAAATAAAAATAGCAACTATACTGTGCATTTACTTTGCACTGTTTTTTCTATTCTTCTTCTTACTCAACTACTCTAAAGAAATTGAGGCGACGTTTTTATATTTTTTAGATCAGGAAGGAAAGCGAAATTTTTAATTCCAACAAAGGTATTACAAATTTTTTTAGCCCAAACATATTGTTAGGTGAGAAAAATCTTGGACCGCTGTATTGTCCCAGAGTAATTGGGGCCTTCTTGCTTCGTAAAAGGAAGAATAAGATGAGAGATAAGAGTCATTAACTAACCGGCAGACACGCTTATTTGGTTCCACATATTTCGATCAAGTGCCTGCTTCTCTATCGTATTGTCAGGCTTCTTTAGAGTATGACCAATCCATTTCCATTTCCTTTTCTTAGAAAGTTGATATACATGCTTGCGCTAATCTTCTGCTTCAGATTATAATTGGAAATAATTTCAGGCCAATGGATTCAATGTATTTTTCTCAAGCATCTATAAACAAATCCTTGAAATATTTCTATATTCCTTTTGATGGCCCTCGTTGATCCGGGTGCATACAGTAGTACTGAGAGAACATTTGTTTTTAACAGATGCAATTCCCTATCCAGGGAGACGTTCCTGTTCTTCCAGACTAAGTACGACTAAACGAATGCTCCGTTGAATTTGTTCATTCTGCTTCATGTATCCTCATGTGTTCCTCTGTTCACACTCTCTGGACAGAGGAATGAATCAATTGTTTCTCTTGGATTTTCTGTTCACACTTGTTACGTATGTTCGACTTCGCAGTTTACCCACACGTCCTTTGTATTGTGACTGTGTGTAAGGATAGATCCTTCCCTCCTTTGCTGTATCTTCTTTTAATTTGTATTCAATGTATCGGAAACGTTATGCCAGGAGACAGATGTCAGCAACTATAATTTCATGTGATATAAAATACTAAAAAGACAAGCATCATTCCATAGAACTTTGGGTCAAAACTTGTATCTTTATTAAAGTCATCAGCCTCATTTTATTTCCCTACAAGAAATCGTCTAAAATTTGGAGTAGACAAAGTTGCTAATATATGTCACACACAAGTTATTAGCAAATATTCATCAGGCTGAAATTCACTTCTTAGTTCTACGACGAACTTGGAGACAACCCTAAAGCGAATGAATTCGATTTTTTTTTTAAATGGGTAACGAATTGAGTTCCTGTTATAGTATTTAATAAATGATCATTATTACTCCAGCAACCATGCACAAATTGGTTACGTCTCATTCTGACAAATTCCTAAATCACTACTAAAACAATTATTTCTTCTATGATATAAAATTTAGAAAATAAATGAATAATTCAGAAGAACCTGACTAAAGAAACCTAACTGCACCGATGAGATTAGGGGCGATTTAGTATTATGTCTAATCGAAACAACACCAAACTGTAGGACTATTTTAACATATTTCAATCCACCATAACCATTAATAAATCCAAAAATAATTTTTAAAGTAGACCATTTTAAATGATACTGGACAAAGGAAAGTATATTTCTTTAAAAAAATTTATCAAATACCATATTAGTGTTTCAGACGTACAGGTTAAAAGGTAAAAATAATAAAGCTGGAACATAACACAAAAACAAAATAATTGATCTAGTCATATACTAAATCAATATTCTGATACCCACACTTTAGGAAATTCATTTAACTTAAATTGCTTGTGTTCATTAAGAATACAGATCACAAAAACACACACTAATATAAAGGATATAGTACCTTACAGAAAACAGTTCACTTTGATCATCAACACTACACACACAAAAAATGCACCATCAATGATACTTAAAAATTTTAGGTTTCTATTGTAGAAATCCCTCTAGCCAATTGTATTATTGACAATCACAGGTCCATTTACCGTTTGGTGCAAATATGTGAGAAAACAAACCATAAGGTTCGGAAAACAGAATGGAATACTCACAAGATCGTATTGGTACGAGGAGGTGGGCAGCCATCAGTTAATAATAACCGACTGGGCTAGGGCCAGCACCTATATCCGACTGGGCATGCAGCAGTGGGCCGAGTCCTTGTGTCACCTACGGATCTGTCTTTCTCATTGGGGGGAGGGATTCACGAGTGATGCTACGGAAAACCTCTAGCAGAGGATCACTTATTCCTCTTTGCCGACAGAAAGCCGTGCGACCAATAAGGTCATCATGAACAAAGTTGATAACATTTTTACTTTCACTTACCAGCATATGAAATATATACTAAAGAGAATTTTTGAGATCGTAAAAAAATCGAAATACACGTTTTAAGGTCCTTTGAGTCCAAATAACCAAGCCTCACAAAATGTGTGTGTATTTGCAACCTAACTAAAAAACAAAAAATCGTACAAACTGAAATTACATATTTTAGGCGGTAAGATGGCTGGGATGAGACAACAACTCAACAAATTCGATGGACCGGAAGTGCCAATTTGTTTAACCAATTTTTCACATTTTTTTTTTCACTAAAGTCGGTATATTAATGTACTATTAAGTGGTATTTAATGTCAGATTGATTTTATCTTCATTGAACAAGTCTGACAGGGCAGACGAATTTTCAAAAAAATCTACCACTAAAGTATTTTAAATTTTGATTATTTTAAATGATAATCGATCTCACATTTTTATTAGTAATACAAAATTGATAAATACAAATTATTAAAGGATTTCATAATTAACTAAAGGAAATAATATTTTTTTCCAGGTTGAAAACACATTTCTGAATTTAAGAGTAGTAATATAGACTTATAAACACAAACATATTATATATTGTTGGAAAGCCAAAGATTTTAGAAAAAATAATATGTAACACATAAAAAATCCCATAAAATAGTGGATAATGACAAAAAAAATAAATAAATAAAAGTCTGCTCTGACTGTGCGGGCGCATGCGTTGTGCGTGTTTCCGTTTTCCCTAACTGATAATTTTTCGTCACCATAATTATTAAATAGTTTTTTCAATTTCACTATTTATGAACCTTTCAGTTGATAGGATAATTCCATAAAATCTTTCTTAGTATCTTAAATAATGATTCTATAACAATTTGGCATTAAAAAATAGTTTAGAGCACAGAGTAAATTTTAGTAAACTCCTATATTTTTCTCATACTTAAAATGGTAAAACCTTGCAACGAGAAGTAATATTAAAAGTACTTTTCTGTAAAGATGTGTGATGCGTGCACCGCACCATAATTTGTTTAGGATATTTGATATTTTTAAAAGAGGTCAATAACTGACTTTTTGACGCATCGAGGTCATGGTTGGGAAAAAAGGTAATGAATGAATACAATTATCATGAATCGTTCATTGACATGTATTATCACTAACACGATAACACTTAGAATTTGGGGAAAAGAGGATTAACCCGGGATGTGCACTAAGCATTTGACTCATGAAGTCTCTAAATTCGAAATGATACTCCAGAGACGTACTTTCTTCTCCTCCATTCGACAGGACGTAGAAATTTAGACCATGTGAACATCAGATTACCGAATAACACAACAGACACTCAAGAAAACATAAATCTTTTAGTACCGAAACGGCACAAACAGTTTTGATGACACTTGCTTAAAGGCTTCTACATGAAGTTCATTAATATTTCATACATAATATAAATCTTCGAAAATATGCTAACGACGCATAAAGTATACACCTTTATGACAAGTTATGTTTACTTTAAAGGTAATAAAATTTTCTTACAAAAAATAAAATAATTAGTACCCATATTTTCCTTATATTTTATACTTCTTTAAGAGAGACAGACAGGCTTTCAGTAAGACAAGAAACACGGTTAGGCAGGTCATCAGATTCTCTCAAGAAGTAAAAGATGGCATACAA